>NW_028319210.1:300000-470824 GCF_062004578.1 Staurois parvus | reverse complement strand
GGAACACTCCGCTGTCAAAGAAAAGTCTATAGACCAACTTTTCCTTCTCCCCGGCCTCTGCAGGTTTTCGGTACATCCGGGGGTGTCAGGTACACGCTCCTCCTGCCGCACGCTGTGGTTGCACCCACTGGCTCACACAGCACAAGAGGACATAGGAGAGGGACTTGTTGCACTCAGAGACGACACAGTTGTGTTAATCCTGGTCCCTGAGCAGTACTTGGCTGTGTTCACAAATGTCTGACACAAATCAGCCCCTGCTGCAGTCTCTCAGCTTGTGACTTGCTACAGAGTTACAATGTACAGTCTGATCACCAGGGGAGGGGAGTTACAATGTACAGTCTGATCACTGGGGAGGGGAGTTACAATGTACAGTCTGATCACTGGGGGAGGGGGAGTTACAATGTACAGTCTGATCACCGGGGGAGGGGAAGTTACAATGTACAGTCTGATCTCCGGGGGAGGGGAAGTTACAATGTACAGTCTGATCACTGGGGGAGGGAAGTTACAATGTACAGTCTGATCACCGGGGGAGGGGAAGTTACAATGTACAGTCTGATCACTGGGGGAAGGGAAGTTACAATGTACAGTCTGATCACTGGTAGAGGGGAAGTTACAATGTACAGTCTGATCACTGGGGGGGGGGGGAGTTACAATGTACAGTCTGATCACCGGGGGAGGGAAGTTACAATGTACAGTCTGATCACTGGGGGAGGGAAAGTTACAATGTACAGTCTGATCACCGGGGGAGGGGAAGTTACAATGTACAGTCTGATCACCGGGGGAGGGGAAGTTACAATGTACAGTCTGATCACCGGGGGAGGGGAAGTTACAATGTACAGTCTGATCACCGGGGGAGGGGAAGTTACAATGTACAGTCTGATCACCGGGGGAGGGGAAGTCTGCCGCGACATTTCAATCCGTTTCGGCTTTATTCCGCCTGAATGTCCTCCCCGCAGAGTGCGGCTCCGGGGCGCCGCGGCATCAATGTCTCGCTAAACATCACCTACCTGGGACTAGGAGGCGCGGCGAGCAGCGAGACGGCACAATGACATCTCTCCCCGCCGCCTGAAGACACAATTATACCAACAGAACCCGTCAGCCACGAAGATCGCTCCTCCGACCGAACAGCGACGAGACGAGGAAATCCTATTAACAGATGGAGACAACCTCGTGTCCGCCGATCCTCATACCCGGTAATCGCTGATACCGAGCGCCGCGCTGGTAATGGATCCAAAGAATAAAACTAATACCGCGTCCTTCTTATAGGAGGGAAAAAACACGACGGCGAGCGTTCCCGCGTCCCTCCTGGACTCACCTCTCATACCGGGTGAGATGGGATCTAAAAATAAAGTTTAGTCTGCTTTTATTTTACCCCCCCCCCATCTACGTGTAATAAAAAAATAAAATGTAGCCAGTTTATTACACAGCATTTTAGTGATGTCATCGCTGGGCCCCCCTTTTCTCTATGCAATGCAGGCAGATCGTGGCTGGTGGGAGGGGCCAGTAGGGTGCTGTGCATAGCCTCTTAAAAACACAGATCAATAAGCTCCACGCACAGGGAACTGGATTTCAATTGATCATCGATCGATGATAACAAATTATTGATCACATATCTAGGCATCACTGGGCCCCCCCTTTTCTCTATGCAATGCAGGCAGATCGTGGCTGGTGGGAGCGGCCAGTAGGGTGCTGTGCATAACCTCTTAAAAACACAGATCAATAAGCTCCACGCACAGGGAATTGGATTTCGATTGATCATTGATCGACGATAACGAGGTATTGATCACATATCTTAGCATCACTGGGCCCCCCCCTTTTCTCTATGCAATGCAGGCAGATCGTGGCTGGTGGGAGCGGCCAGTAGGGTACTGTGCATAACCTCTTAAAAAACACAGATCAATAAGCTCCACGCACAGGGAATTGGATTTCGATTGATCATTGATCGACGATAACGAGGTATTGATCACATATCTTAGCATCACTGGGCCCCCCCCTTTTCTCTATGCAATGCAAGCAGATCGTGGCTGGTGGGAGGGGCCAGTAGGGTGCTGTGCATAACTTCTTGAAAACACAGATCAATAAGCTCCACGCACAGGGAATTGGATTTCGATTGATCATTGATCGACGATAACGAGGTATTGATCACATATCTTAGCATCACTGGGCCCCCCCCCCCTTTTCTCTATGCAATGCAAGCAGATCGTGGCTGGTGGGAGCGGCCAGTAGGGTGCTGTGCATAACCTCTTAAAAACACAGATCAATAAGCTCCACGCACAGGGAATTGGATTTCGATTGATCATTGATCGACGATAACGAGGTATTGATCACATATCTTAGCATCACTGGGCCCCCCCCTTTTCTCTATGCAATGCAAGCAGATCGTGGCTGGTGGGAGGGGCCAGTAGGGTGCTGTGCATAACTTCTTGAAAACACAGATCAATAAGCTCCACGCACAGGGAATTGGATTTCGATTGATCATTGATCGACGATAACGAGGTATTGATCACATATCTTAGCATCACTGGGCCCCCCCCCCCTTTTCTCTATGCAATGCAAGCAGATCGTGGCTGGTGGGAGGGGCCAGTAGGGTGCTGTGCATAACTTCTTGAAAACACAGATCAATAAGCTCCACGCACAGGGAATTGGATTTCGATTGATCATCGATCGATGATAACAAGTTATTGATCACATATCTAGGCATCACTGGGCCCCCCCTTTTCTCTATGCAATGCAAGCAGATCGTGGCTGGTGGGAGGGGCCAGTAGGGTGCTGTGCATAACCTCTTAAAAACACAGATCAATAAGCTCCACGCACAGGGAATTGGATTTCGATTGATCATTGATCGACGATAACGAGGTATTGATCACATATCTTAGCATCACTGGGCCCCCCCCTTTTCTCTATGCAATGCAAGCAGATCGTGGCTGGTGGGAGGGGCCAGTAGGGTGCTGTGCATAACTTCTTGAAAACACAGATCAATAAGCTCCACGCACAGGGAACTGGATTTCGTGAAAAACTACCGATTTTCTAAATCGTCGGATTACAGAATGAACAACGCTTTTGATTTTTGATCGAAAAATCGTTCGGAATTCGACCCGCGTATGGCCTGCTTTAGTCTGCGTCCAGTCGCGATCATCGCAGGTCATCGCTGGCTCTGCAGAGACCTGAGAGTAGGTGTAGACGCCAGGGACTAGTGACGGGCCGAACACTCCCCTGTTCGGTTCGCGGTCGAACGTCCAAACCTACCGAAAGTTCGACCGCGAACTTCAAACAGAGGGGACGGCTCACTAAGCGGGATCTGAGTATCTGAGATCCCTACGAAAAACATCCGTATTGTCTCGGCTGACAACTGAATGGAAAAAGAATTGCCGGCAATTCAATTTTTCCTTTTTAAACGGCGTGGGGTTCCCTCCCCAGGAACCCCCATGCCAAAATGTAAAAAATAAATGGCGTGAGGGTCCCCCCCCAAAATCCATACCAGACCCTTATCTGAAGCATGCAGCCCGGCAGGTCAGGAAAGAGAGCGGGACAAGCAAGCGCCCACCCCCCCCCAAACCATACCAGGCCACATGCCCTCAACATTCGGGGTGCTTTGGGGCGGGGGGGCTCCCCCTCAAGCACCTTGTCTGCATGTTGATGGGGACAAAGGGCTCTTCCCCACTACCGTGGCCGGTGGTTGTGGGGGGGTGTGGGCGGGGGGGGGCTTATCAGAATCTGGAAGTCCCCATTAACAAGGGGGCCCCCAGATCCCGCCCCCCCAATGTGAATGATTATGGGCAGGGGCGGACTGACCATTTGGAAACTCGGGCACTGCCCGAGGGCCCGGGGTCAGTAGGGGGCCCCATGAGATTCCCCTGGTACCTTTTTCATCGGCTTTTTTGAGTTTGGGCAAGGACACAGGGGCCCCATGATCCCCTATTGCCCGGGGGCCCCATAAGTTGTCAGTCCGCCCCTGGTTATGGGGTACATGGTAACGTTACTCATTCACAAAAAAAAGTGCCTTTGACAAGTCCTTTATTAAAAAATTAAAAACAAAAATTAAAAAAAAAAAAATGCCCCCCCGAAGTAGATGCCCGTCACCCCAAAAAAAAAAGAGAAAAAAAAACCCACTCTATTCTCAAGGCTGGCCCCCGCCGTCTGACAGCTGCCCCGTGATGACAGTTCCTAGGGGAGTCCCTAGGCAGGCGCGGGGGGTGCGCGCCGCATCAGGTGACACCTTATTGCACGGGGTGACACCGGACCCGCCCCACGAAGAGGTAAGTTTTACAGCAAGCCGACGATCCCCGCAGGATGGATCAGACTGCGATCCATTATCCTCCTCAATCCGCAAATCCGATCCATCCTGCGGGAATCGTCGGAGGGGGTGTCACCGAGTGTTTCGGCACCAGACCAGTCCGGTGTGAATGGCCCCCAACAATTGGGGCTCATTCACACCATAAGGTGCGTCCTAGTGTGTTTTTATTTTAACACATTAACTGCGGTGGGTTGCCCTACGCACGTGAAATGCGCAAAAGTAGCGCAGGCACGATTTTTAAAATTGCGCCACACACGGCACGGTACTGCGGTGCCGTGCAATTTGACGCCTGTGAACTGATGCAATGTGACGCCTGTGAACTGAAGCAACGGCGCCGACGTGCATCTGCGGGAAAACGCGCAATTTTGCGTGCGTCGCCGCACCCGGTGTGAACAAGCCGTTTACAAATTTGAAGTGCGTAGCGCCGGCATTACGGGGTTAAAAGCGCCTCCGATTTCACGCGGCGTATTTATCCGAACTCCTTCTCATCCACATTAAGAAATGAAGCTTCGCCGTGTCAAAATGAAAATCAAAACTAGGAAGACCCCCATTGCCCCCGTATCACGCCGCGGCTCGCAACCCGACCCCCCCCCCCAACGCGTCCTCAAGACGAGACGCTCCGCAATTAAGAGCGTGTTTACCGCGTCCCTGCCACGCTTGTTAGTACACAATGTGACATCCCTTTAAATCCGCGACGTTCAAATAGACCGAGTCACGTCAGGAGCCCGTGGGCTGCAAATGCGAGATGACAAGGCGCACGGCGCCGGAGACGTGCGGTCCGGGACCGCCTCTGCTCTCTATTGTTTGATGAAAAATAAGAAACGGTCAGGGAAAAGAAGGGGAAGTTTTCCCATTCGCAGCCTTGGGCCATGAGTCAGAAATTTGCTGAAATTCCAAAAAAGATCAACCGGATGGAAACAAACGAGGACTGAAAAGTGATGTTTGTGCAGAGACATGAAAGAGCGGATCGGAGAACGGAGGGGGGGAGAGCGAGAGGGGAAATCTAACAGAAAACCGCTCGCTGCAGTGAAAGTTCTCCGCGTATCCGAGAGATTGGCGCGCTGGAGAATGCCGCGGTAGATGTGGCAGCTTCTCGTCTATCGGGAGACGTTCCAAGCAGATGCTGTTGCTAAATAAAGGGATGAAAGATATTGGATGTGTATTGTCCAAGGGAGACCCCCCCCCACTAATAAGCTGCCCCCCCACTAATAAACTACATCCTTTGATCATGCGGTAGCCGACTTTAAGAAAACTGATTTGCACCATCTGCGAAATTTATCAGAAGTGGAAACTCTCAGGGCCCTTTCACGAGCGCTACGGCGCGCATCCAAGGGATGAAAGATATTGGATGTGTGTTATCTATGGGAGATTACCCCACCTAATAAGTTTCGTCCTCGTTCCCCCCTCCTCCCCCAGTAATAAGTTACATCCTCTGATCATGGGATAGCCGATTGATTTTGGGAAAATTGATTTGCACCATCAGAAGTGGAAACTCTCAGGGCCCATTCACGAGCGCTACGGCGCGCATCCAAGGGATGAAAGATATTGGATGTGTGTTATCTATGGGAGATTACCCCACCTAATAAGTTTCGTCCTCGTTCCCCTCCCCCAGTAATAAGTTACATCCTCTGATCATGGGATAGCCAACTGATTTTGGGAAAACTGATTTGCGCCATCTGCAAAATTTATCAGAAGTGGAAACTCTCAGGGCCCATTCACCAGTGTGTGCTGCGGCTCATATCCAGATATTAGGTGTGTATTATCTATGGGAGATTCCCCCACCTAATAAGTTTCGTCCTCGTTCCCCCTGCCCCAGTAATAAGTTACGTCCTCTGATTATGGGGTAGCCGACTGATTTTGGGTGTGTTGCAGCAATGAGCGCTACAGTGCGCATCCAAGGGATGAAAGATATTGGATGTGTGTTATCTATGGGAGATTACCCCACCTAATACGTTTCGTCCTCGTTCCCCTCCCCCAGTAATAAGTTACATCCTCTGATCATGGGATAGCCAACTGATTTTGGGAAAATTGATTTGCGCCATCTGCAAAATATATCAGAAGTGGAAACTCTCAGGGCCCATTCACCAGTGTGTGCTGCGGCTCATATCCAGATATTAGGTGTGTATTATCTATGGGAGATTCACCCACCTAATACGTTTTGTCCTCGTTCCCCCTGCCCCAGTAATAAGTTACGTCCTCTGATTATGGAGTAGCCGACTGATTTTGGGAAAATTGATTTGCACCATCAGAAGTGGAAACTCCCAGGGCCCATTCACCAGTGTGTGTTGCAGCAATGAGCGCTACAGTGCGCACCCAAGGGATGAAAGATATTGGATGTGTATTATCTATGGGAGATTCCCCCACCTAATATGTTTCGTCTTCGTTCCCCCCGCTCCCCCAGCCCCAGTATTAAGTTATGTCCACTGTTCATGGGGTAGCTGATTGATTTTGGGAAAATTGATTTGCACCCTCAGAAGTGGAAACTCCCAGGGCCAATTCACCAGTGTGTGTTGCGGCAATGAACGCTACGGCGCGCATCCAAGGAATGAAAGATATTGGATGTGTGTTACCTATGGGAGATTCCCCCACCTAATAAGTTTTGTCCTCAGCCCCCCCCCCAACCCCAGTAATACGTTACGTCCTCTGATTATGGGGTAGCCGACTGATTTTGGGAAAATTGATTTGCACCATCAGAAGTGGAAACTCCCAGGGCCCATTCACCAGTGTGTGTTGCGGCAATGAGCACTACGGCGCGCATCCAAGGGATGAAAGATATTGGATGTGTGTTATCTATGGGAGACTCCCCCACCTAATAAGTTTCGTCCTCGTCCCCCCTCCCCCAGCCCCAATAATAAGTTACGTCCTCTGATTATGGGGTAGCCAACTGATATGTCACCTGATCATCAATCCTCTGGAAAATGGCACTCCCTACGTCCAGTGGTAGACTGGTCCTGATGTCTTCTTGTCCAGAGCTGATCTATGGGCGTGATGATGTCAGGAACAATCCACCGCACAAGACCACATCTTTTGGGAGACGTTCCAAGCAGATGCTGTTGCTATATAAAGGGATGAAAGATACTGGATGTGTATTATCCATGGGAGACCCCCCCCCCCACTGATAAGCTGCATCCCCCCCCCCCCCCCCATGGGGTAGCCGACTGCTTTTAAGAAAATTGATTTACACCATCTGCAAAATTTGTCAGAAGTGGAAACTCTCAGGGCCAATTCACCAGTGTATGTTGCGGCAGTGAGCGCTACGGCGCGCATCCAAGGGATGAAAGATATTGGATGTGTGTTATCTATGAGAGATTCCCCCACCTAATAAGTTTCGTCCTCATTACCCCCCCCCCCTCCCCCAACCCCAGTAATACGTTACGTCCTCTTATCATGGGGTAGCCAACTGATTTTGGGAAAATTGATTTGCAGCATCAGAAGTGGAAACTCCCAGGGCCAATTCACCAGTGTGTGTTGCGGCAATGAGCGCTACGGGGCGCATCCAAGGAATGAAAGATATTGGATGTGTATTATCTATAGGAGATTCCCCCGCCTAATAAGTTTTGTCCTTGTTCCCCCCCCTCCCCCAGCCCCAGTAATATGTTACGTCCTCTGATCATGGGGTATCCGATTGATTTTGGGAAAAATGATTTGTGCCATCAGAAGTGGAAACTCTCAGGGCCAATTCACCAGTGTGTGTTGCGGCAGTGCGTGCTACGGTGTGCATTTAAAGCTCAACTCCAAGCAAGTTTTTCTTTCACATGCAGTGGGGCCGTGGCGCCTATACTCACCCGATCGTCAATCTTCTGTAAAACGGCACTCCCCCACATCCAGCAGTGGATTGTTCCTGATGTCTTTATGTCCAGAGCTGGTCTATTGCCTTGATGATGCCCCATCATTGGTATCAGTGGGAGGAATAGTGCCCCATCATTGGTATCAGTGGGAGGAACGGTGCCCCATCATTGGTATGAGTGGGAGGAATAGTGCCCCATCATTGGTGTCAGTAGGAGGAATAGTGCCCCATCATTGGTATCAGTGGGTGGAATAGTGCCCCATCATTGGTGTCAGTGGGAGGAATAGGGCCCTATCATTGGTGTCAGTGGGAGGAATAGTGCCCCATTATTGGTATCAGTGGGAGGAATAGCGCCCCATCACTGGTGTCAGTGGGAGGAATGGCGCCCCATCATTGGTGTCAGTGGGAGGAATAGCGCCCCATCATTGGTGTCAGTGGAAGGAATAGCGCTCCATCATTGGTATCAGTGGGAGGAATAGTGCCCCATCATTGGTATCAGTGGGAGGAATAGTCTCCCAATCATTGGTGTCAGTGGGAGGAATAGTGCCCCAATCATTGGTGTCAGTGGGAGGAATAGTGCCCCAATCATTGGTCTCAGTGGGAGGAATAGTACCCCATCATTGGTGTCAGTGGGAGGAATAGTGCCCCATCCTTGGTATCAGTGGGAGGAATAGTGCCCCATCATTGGTGTCAGTGGGAGGAATAGTGCCCCATCATTGGTGTCAGTGGCAGGAATAGTGCCCCAATCATTGGTGTCAGTGGCAGGAATAGTGCCCCATCATTGGTATCAGTGGGAGGAATAGTGTCCTATCATTGGTATCAGTGGGAGGAATAGTGTCCCATCATTGGTGTCAGTGGCAGGAATAGTGCCCCATCATTGGTATCAGTGGGAGGAATAGTGCCCCATCATTGGTGTCAGTGGGAGGAATAGTGCCCCATCATTGGTGTCAGTGGGAGGAGTAATGCCCCATCATTGGTGTCAGTGGGAGGAATAGTGCCCCATCATTAGTGTCAGTGGGAGGAATAGTGCCCCATCATTGGTGTCAGTGGGAGGAATAGTGCCCCATCATTGGTGTCAGTGGGAGGAGTAATGCCCCAAGGGTTGGATAAAGGCACACAAAGGGCCGCACCTGGCCTCCTGGGTAACAGTTGGAAGGTTCAAGACAAAAATGAGCAGTTAAGACAGACCACAGACAAGTCGAAAACCGAACGTTCCGTCAATTGAAAAACAACAATGGTGCATACGATTGTGCCATCATTTGTTTTTGTTTTTTTTGTGTTGGAACGAGCACTTTCGATTGTGACATGAAAATCGTGTGACGCAGCTGGCAGACTAATGATGCAAAAAATGGTTCCGCTAACAGCAGACCTCCTATGTCACTCCAAACTGGTGACCTGTAAGAGCAAAAAACACGTTGCCTATGGAGATCTTTAACCCCTCGCCTACCGGGCACTTCTACCCCCTTCCTGCCTACCGGGCACTTCTACCCCCTTCCTGCCTACAGGACACTTCTACCCCCTTCCTGCCTACAGGACACTTCTACCCCCTTCCTGCCTACAGGACACTTCTACCCCCTTCCTGCCTACAGGGCACTTCTACCCCCTTCCTGCCTACAGGGCACTTCTACCCCCTTCCTGCCTTCCGGGCACTTCTACCCCCTTCCTGCCTACCGGGCACCTCTACCCCCCTTCCTGCCTACAGGGCACTTCTACCCCCTTCCTGCCTACCGGGCACTTCTACCCCCTTCCTGCCTACAGGACACTTCTACCCCATTCCTGTCTACAGGGCACTTCTACCCCCTTCCTGCCTTCCGGGCACTTCTACCCCCTTCCTGCCTACCGGGCACCTCTACCCCCTTCCTGCCTACCGGGCACTTCTACCCCCTTCCTGCCTACAGGACACTTCTACCCCATTCCTGTCTACAGGGCACTTCTACCCCCTTCCTGCCTACAGGGCACTTCTACCCCCTTCCTGCCTTCCGGGCACCTCTACCCCCTTCCTGCCTACAGGGCACTTCTACCCCCTTCCTGCCTACCGGGCACTTCTACCCCCTTCCTGCCTACAGGGCACTTCTACCCCCTTCCTGCCTACCGGGCACCTCTACCCCCTTCCTGCCTACAGGGCACTTCTACCCCCTTCCTGCCTACCGGGCACTTCTACCCCCTTCCTGCCTACCGGGCACCTCTACCCCCTTCCTGCCTACCGGGCACCTCTACCCCCTTCCTGCCTAAAGGGCACTTCTACCCCCTTCCTGCCCACCGGGCACTTCTACCCCCTTCCTGCCTACAGGACACTTCTACCCCCTTCCTGCCTACAGGGCACTTCTACCCCCTTCCTGCCTACAGGGCACTTCTACCCCCTTCCTGCCTACCGGGCACTTCTACCCCCTTCCAGCCTGCCGGGCACTTCTACCCCCTTCCTGCCTGCCGGGCACTTCTACCCCCTTCCTGCCACCGGGCACTTCTACCCCCTTCCCGCCTATCGGGCACTTCTACCCCCTTCCTGCCTACAGGGCACTTCTACCCCCTTCCTGCCTACGGGGCACTTCTACCCCCTTCCTGCCTACGGGGCACTTCTACCCCCTTCCTGCCTACGGGGCACTTCTACCCCCTTCCTGCCTACGGGGCACTTCTACCCCCTTCCTGCCTACCGGGCACTCCCACCCCCTTCCTGCCTACCGGAAACTTCTACCTCCTTCCTGCCTACCGGGCACTTATACCCCCTTCCTGCCTACCGGGCACTTCTACACCCTTCCTTTCTACAGGACACTTCTACCCCCGTCCCGCCTACCGGGCACTTCTACCCCCTTCCTGCCTACAGGACACTTCTACCCCCTTCCTGCCTACAGGGCACTTCTACCCCCTTCCTGCCTACAGGGCACTTCTACCCCCTTCCTGCCTACCGGGAGCTTCTACCCCCTTCCTGCCTACCGGGCGCTTATACCCCCTTCCTGCCTACCGGGCACTTCTACCCCCTTCCTGCCCACCGGACACTTCTGCCCCCTTCCTGCCTACTGGGCACTTCTATCCCCTTCCTGCCTACAGGGCGCTTCTACCCCCTCCCTGCCCACAGGACACTTCTACCCCCTTCCTTTCTACAGGACACTTCTACCCCCTTCCTTTCTACAGGACACTTCTACCCCCTTCCTGCCTACCGGGTGCTTATACCCCCTTCCTGCCTACTGGGCACTTCTACCCCCTTCCTGCCCACCGGACACTTCTGCCCCCTTCCTGCCTACCGGGCCCTGATGATCAGTGTAGATGTCCCCTCTGCGGAATGCCGATTACCGGCTCTCCTCTCCTCTTGTCAGTGTGACAGCTCGTGAGGAGAGAAATGCCGATAACCGACATTTCACTATTTACATGTGATCAGCTGTGATTGGACACAGCTGATCACATGACTGAGCCGTCATCTTTGGCTCTTTCCTTTGATCGATGATCCACTCCAAGGGACACAGCACACCGCCAATCGCCGCGCTGCACGCTCCCGGAGCGGCGCACGCGCGGTTAGATTGGGAGGACGTCATATGACTCCTCCCAGAACGAGAGAACCGCCTTGAGATTTTCATTTTCCTAGGAAATAACACCAGAGATTTTTTTATTCTGGGAATATCCAATTGCTTTCTGTGGGATCAGGAAGGAATTTATTTTATCCCAGCCAAATTGCCCCAAGCTTCATGGATTTTTTTTTTTGCCTTCCTCTGGATTGACTTTGAGTATAGGGTTCTGTATATGGAGATTTTCAGTTTATTCATTCTATTCATTTATTTATTTATTGATTTATATTTATGATTTTTTTGTGATTTTTTTCTAAAATGTTTGAGATTTATTTATTGATTTTTATTTATGATTTTTTTTGTGATTTTTTAAAAAATTGTTTGATTTGATTTATTCTATTCATTTATGTACTGATTTTTATTTATGATTTTTTTTTGTTTTTTTAAATGTTTGATTTTTTTTTTATCTGTTGGTGAAACTAGATGGACATGTGTCTTTTTTCATACTGACTATGTAACTATGTAATCATTGTATCCAAAAATAAGTGTCCATTACAGACCGACTTTAATTTCGGCAAAGCTTCCACCGATAACTTTTTTCTGAGTGGTCTCAGCAATTTTTTTTTTTTGTGATTTTTTTAAAAAATGTTTGATTTGATTTATTCTATTCATTTATTTATTGATTTTTATTTATGATTTTTTTTTGTAGTTTCTTTAAATAATTTTTGATTTGATTTATTCTATTTATTTATTTTTTTTGTGATTTTTTTTTTTTTTTTTTTTTTAAATGTTTGATTTTTTTTTATCTGTTGGTGGAACTAGATGGACTTGTGTCTTTTTTTATACTGACTATATAACTATGTAATCATTTTATCCAAAAATAAGTGCCCATTACAGACCGACTTTAATTCCAGCGTAGCTTCCACCGATAACTTTTTTTGAGTGGTCTCAGCGATTTTTTTTTTTGTGATTTTTAAAAAAAAATGATTGATTTGATTTATTCTATTCATTTATTTATTGATTTTTATTTATGATTTTTTTTTTGTAATTTCTTTAAAAAATGTTTGATTTGATTTATTCTATTTATTTATTTTTTTTGTGATTTTTTTTAAAAATGATTGATTTGATTTATTCTATTCATTTATTTATTGATTTTTATTTATGATTTTTTTTTTGTAATTTCTTTAAAAAATGTTTGATTTGATTTATTCTATTTATGTTTTTTTGTGATTTTTTTTTTAATTTGATTTGATTTATTCTATTCATTTATTGATTTTTATTTATGATTTTTTTATGATTTTTTTTTTTTTAAATGTTCAATTTGATTTATTCTATTCATTTATTTATTGATTTTTATTTATGATTTGTTTTGTAATTTCTTTAAACAAATTTTGATTTGATTTATTCTATTCATTTATGATTTTTTTGTGAATTTTTGTGATTTTTTAAAAAAAAATGTTTGATTTGTTGTATTCTATTCATTTATTTATTGATTTTTATTCATTTTTTTGTGATTTTTTTTTTAAATGTTTAATTTTTTTTTTATCTGTTCATTGAACTAGATGGACTTGTGTCTTTTTTCATACTGACTATGTAACTATGTAATCATTGTATCCAAAAATAAGTGCCCATTACAGACCGACTTTAATTCCAGCGTAGCTTCCACCAATAACTTTTTTCTGAGTGGTCTCAGCGATTTTTTTTTTTTGTGATTTTTTTTAAAAATGATTGATTTGATTTATTCTATTCATTTATTTATTGATTTTTATTTATGATTTTTTTTTTTGTAATTTCTTTAAAAAATGTTTGATTTGATTTATTCTATTTATTTATTTTTTTGTGATTTTTTTTAAAAATGATTGATTTGATTTATTCTATTCATTTATTTATTGATTTTTATTTATGATTTTTTTTTGTAATTTCTTTAAAAAATGTTTGATTTGATTTATTCTATTTATGTTTTTTTGTGATTTTTTTTTTAATTTGATTTGATTTATTCTATTCATTTATTGATTTTTATTTATGATTTTTTTATGATTTTTTAAAAAAAATGTTTGATTTGATTTATTCTATTCATTTATTTATTGATTGTTATTCATGATTTTTTTGTGATTTTTTTTGTTTTAAATGTTTGATTTTTTTTTTTATCTGTTCGTGGAACTAGATGGACTTGTGTCTTTTTTCATACTGACTATGTAATTATGTAATTATTGTATCCAAAAATAAATGTCAATTACAGATCGACTTTAAATCTGGCGTAGCTTCCACTGATAACTTTTTTCTGAGTGGTCTCAGCGATTTTTTTTTTTGTGATTTTTTTTAAAAATGATTGATTTGATTTATTCTATTCATTTATTTATTGATTTTTATTTATGATTTTTTTTTGTAATTTTTTTAAAAAATGTTTGATTTGATTTATTCTATTTATGTTTTTTTTTGTGATTTATTTTTTTAAATTTGATTTGATTTATTTTATTCATTTATTGATTTTTATTTATGATTTTTTTGTGATTTTTTTTTAAAAAAATGTTCGATTTGATTTATTCTATTCATTTATTTATTGATTGTTATTCATGATTTTTTTTTTATTTTGTTTTTTTTTAAATGTTTGATTTTTTTTTTTTATCTGTTCGTGGAACTAGATGGACTTCATACTGACTATGTAACTATGTAATCATTGTATCCAAAAATAAGTGCCCATTAAAGACCGACTTTAATTCCAGCGTAGCTTCCACCGATAACTTTTTTCAGAGTGGTCTCAGCGATTTTTTTTTTGTGATTTTTTTTAAAAATGATTGATTTGATTTATTCTATTCATTTATTTATTGATTTTTATTTTATTTATTTTTTTTAATTCCTTTAAGAAATTTTTGATTTGATTTATTCTATTTATTTATGTTTTTTTTTTTGATTTTGTAAAAAAAAATTTGATTTGATTTATTCTATTTATTTATGATTTTTTTGTGATTTAAAAAAAAAATGTTTGATTTGATGTATTCTATTCATTTATTTATTGATTTTTATTCATGATTTTTTTGTGTTTTTTTTTTTTTTAAATGTTTGATTTTTTTTTTAACTGTTCGTGGAACTAGATGGACTTGTGTCTTTTTTCATACTGACTATGTAACGATGTAATCATTGTATCCAAAAATAAGTGTCCATTACAGATCAACTTTAAATCCGGTGCAGCTTCCACCGATTACTTTTTTTCTGAGCGGTCTCGGCGAAGGCGGCTCAACCTGCCGGATAAATAGAGATTTATCACGCAATAAACCCAGAAATATATCCGGCCCAACCTTTATTGTTTTCCTTCTCCCTGAAACCTAAGAGTTGCAGATAATTCTCGCAACGAACGGCGCTAAATTAACCTTCTCTGCCCGTTTTAGAGTCCTTTAAAAAGAAATCCATTGCCGGGCCATTTGTATTAATTATTTGATAATTATAGGGTATTACCAAAAAAATGACTGCGGGGAAAGGATAAATCTTTTCCGATCGCTCAGCAAGTTAGAAGAAGGGAGTCTGCGTTCCATTTAAATGAAAATAAAACAGCTCATTAGCGGCGGGAAGGGAGATGAATCGCGTTATCTGCGTTGGCACAGAAGGGCGATATTTCATTCGCTGTTAACTCACCTGGAGTCATTTACTTCCACTATATCGTTCCTTCATCGTCCGCCGGATTGGAGTCAACGTCCCACAATGCAACGCTGCAACTGGACAGGGGCCTAGAAAGTAGAACCCCCTATCACTACAATCCCATAGAAGCTCTCACAGGTGAACATCATGCAGCACTACCCCCAGGGGTGTGGTTACCACAAGGCATTTGCCTAGGGCGGCATTTTTCAGGGGGGGGCAGCACTTCCCCTCGGAAGAAGGGACACACGCGGCATGGGGACCTGGTGGGTTCCGAGAGAGACTGCGGGTTTCATGATGGTGTATGCACTACCCCATTCTTGGTCCCAGGGATATTTATATTGGGGGGGGGGGGCATATTTATATTATTTGAGGGTTTTTGGGTTTTTTTGTGTGTATTTAATCATTATTTGTGCACTTTTTTATTTCTCTTTATTTTACATTTTAAGGAAGCTAATGAGGGGCCATTTCTTGGCACAAGAACAGGTCTGGGATAGGTGACAGGAGTTTCTGTAAACCTCGGGGGACATTTAAAGCCGGTTTGCTTCCCCTCCCCTTAACCCTGATGATTTTTGCTAAAATAGCAAAAGTTTGCCCAAAAATCCGCAGATATTTTGAGTGAATCAAAATTCTCGGTTACACTACTGAAGAAGGCCCTTGTTCTTGCTGTCAGGGTTGTTGAAGGATCCAAAAGCGGTTGCAGAGAGATTAGAAATGTCGAACTCACTGCCTTTGTTCAGTTATCTAATAATCCTGGAACATATCTGATGACCTGAGAGCACGCCTGCTGGTGATCCAGGAACACATCTGTTGGTGTTCCATGAACCTATTTATCTGCTGGTGATCCAGGAACACATCTGTTGGTGTTCCATGAACCTATCTATCTGCTGGTGATCCAGGAACACATCTGTTGGTGTTCCATGAACCTATTTATCTGCTGGTGATCCAGGAACACATCTGTTGGTGTTCCATGAACCTATTTATCTGCTGGTGATCCAGGAACACATCTGTTGGTGTTCCATGAACCTATCTATCTGCTGGTGATCCAGGAACACATCTGTTGGTGTTCCATGAACCTATCTATCTGCTGGTGATCCAGAAACACATCTGTTGGTGTTCCATGAACCTATCTATCTGCTGGTGATCCAGGAACACATCTGTTGGTGTTCCATGAACCTATCTATCTGCTGGTGATCCAGGAAAACATCTGTTGGCATTCCATGAACCTGTCTGCTGGTGATACAGGAACATATCTGCGGGTGATCCAGGACAGGTGCGGACTGACCATTTGGAAACTCGGGCACTGCCCGAGGGCCCAGGGTCAGTAGGGGGCCCCATGAGATGCCCCTGGTACCTTTTTCATAGGCTTTTTTGAGTTTGGGCAAGGACACAGGGGCCCCATGATCCCCTATTGCCCGGGGGCCCCATGAGTTGTCAGTCCGCCCCTGATCCAGGAACTTATCTGCTGGTGATCCAGGAACATATCTGCTGGTGATCCAGGAACATATCTGTTAGTGATCCAGGAACATATCTACTGGTGATCCAGGACAGGGGCGGACTGACCATTTGGAAACTCGGGCACTGCCCGAGGGCCCGGGGTCAGTAGGGGGCCCCATGAGATGCCCCTGGTACCTTTTTCATAGGCTTTTTGAGTTTGGGCAAGGACACAGGGGCCCCATGATCCCCTATTGCCCGGGGGCCCCATGAGTTGTCAGTCCGCCCCTGATCCAGGAACATATCTGCTGGTGATCCAGGAACATATCTGCTGGTGATCCAGGAACAGGGGCGGACTGACCATTCGGGCACTGCCCGAGGGCCCAGGGTCAGTAGGGGGCCCCATGAGATGCCCCTGGTACCTTTCATAGGCTTTTTTAGGGTGTGGTTTAAATGTGGGCGAGGACACAGGGGCCCCATGATCCCCTATTACCGGGGGCCCCATGAGTTATCAGTCCGCCCCTGTCCAGGAACATCATCCTTTTCTGGTTTTTTTTTGCCTTCCTCTGGATCAACTGTGGGTATGGGATTATAACTTTTTTTTTTTTTTTTAACTGGATGGACTCTTATCTTTTTTTCAGCCAGAATAACTATGTAACTACATCTGCTGGTGATCCACAAACAAATTAGCTGGTGATACGGTAACACAACCACTAGTGAACCAGGAACATATCCACTGGTGACCTGGGAACACATTTACTGGTGATCCATGTGCACACCTGCCGGTGACCTGACGTAGGAACACATGTTCTGGTGATCCAGGAACACATGTGCTAGTGATCGAAGAACACATTCACTGGTGATCTGGGAACAAATCCGTTGGTGACCTGGGAAAACATCTGCAGGTGATGCTGGAACATCCTCCTATTTAGGTCCAGTGATGTCATTGCTGAGTCTGTGTGTTTTTCTATGCAATACAGACAGATTATGGCTAGTGGGAGGGGTTGGCAGTGTGCTAGACATAGCATTCTGAAAACATCACAGCGCCCTGCCTCAGTAATCCTCCCAGGATGCCTCAGTCCTGATGTAAACAGTGGGCCGGCTCTTGGGAGGAGTTATGCAAATATTAAATTAAACTGTTTCTGGATTGCACTGAGCTTGCTGCCTGTCCTGACCTTGGACTGTTTCTGGATTACACTATGACTGCTGCCTGCCCTGACTTTGGAGTGTTTCTGGATTACACTGCGCTTGCTGCCTGCCCTGACCTTGGACTGTTTCTGGATTACACTGCGCTTGCTGCCTGCCCTGACCTTGGACTGTTTCTGGATTACACTATGACTGCTGCCTGCCCTGACTTTGGAGTGTTTCTGGATTACACTGCGCTTGCTGCCTGCCCTGACCTTGGACTGTTTCTGGATTGCACTATGACTGCTGCCTGCCCTGACTTTGGAGTGTTTCTGGATTACACTGCGCTTGCTGCCTGCCCTGACCTTGGACTGTTTCTGGATTACACTGCGCTTGCTGCCTGCCCTGACCTTGGACTGTTTCTGGATTACACTATGACTGCTGCTTGCCCTGACCTTGGACTGTTTCTGGATTACACTATGACTGCTGCCTGCCCTGACCTTGGACTGTTTCTGGATTACACTGCGCTTGCTGCCTGCCCTGACCTTGGACTGTTTCTGGATTACACTATGACTTCTGCCTGCCCTGACTTTGGATTGTTTCTGGATTACACTGCGCTTGCTGCCTGCCCTGACCTTGGACTGTTTCTGGATTACACTGCACTTGCTGCCTGCCCTGACCTTGGACTGTTTCTGGATTACACTATGACTGCTGCCTGCCCTGACCTTGGACTGTTTCTGGATTACACTATGACTGCTGCTTGCCCTGACCTTGGACTGTTTCTGGATTACACTGCGCTTGCTGCCTGCCCTGACCTTGGACTGTTTCTGGATTACACTATGACTGCTGCCTGCCCTGACTTTGGATTGTTTCTGGATTACACTATGACTGCTGCCTGCCCTGACCTTGGACTGTTTCTGGATTACACTGCGCTTGCTGCCTGCCCTGACCTTGGACTGTTTCTGGATTACACTGCGCTTGCTGCCTACCCTGACCTTGGACTGTTTCTGGATTACACTGCACTTGCTGCCTGCCCTGACCTTGGACTGTTTCTGGATTACACTGCACTTGCTGCCTGCCCTGACCTTGGACTGTTTCTGGATTACACTATGACTGCTGCCTGCCCTGACCTTGGACTGTTTCTGGATTACACTATGACTGCTGCCTGCCCTGACCTTGGACTGTTTCTGGATTTAACTCTAACCCATTAAATAAATAAATAATGCGAATTTATAAAAAGAAATAAAAAGTTAATGAAAACGCTAAAAAAAAAGGTGAACAACCGAGCAACATTTGATGTAACCGATGATATATTTCTTTATTGGCTAATAAAAACAAACACCAAAAACTCAAAAACACTTAAAAACGCTGTATGAAAACGTGCAAGAATCAAACAAAAATGCCTGAAAACCACTCAAATTCACTCCGTTGAAGTGTGAAGGCATCTAATATCAGTCCCTGATCTAACCATATTGTCTTTATTTCCCTTTTTTCACAAACTTCTCTACATACTTCTAGATACAATATAACTTTTCTTCCTCACAGAAGGGGAGGTGCCTAAAGCAAATAACCACCATGATTGGATATCACAGTGATCTCATGATCAGGAGCCAGCCCTTCCAACTTCCAATCAATAGTCTGAGACCCGGAGCTGTCATTCACATTTCCATCTCCATCCTGGGGGGGGCTAGATTGAGCACATACAGTGCAGGAAATGTGTATTTGCTCCCCCCTGATGGTGAATGTTCGCCCCTCACACAGAAATGATCGGTCTAACAATGGAATGTTCGCCCCTCACACAGAAATGATCGGTCTAACAATGGAATGTTCGCCCCTCACACAGAAATGATCGGTCTAACAATCGAATGTTCGCCCCTCACACAGAAATGATCGGTCTAACAATGGAGTGTTCGCCCCTCACACAGAAATGATCGGTCTAACAATCGAATGTTCGCCCCTCACACAGAAATGATCGATCTAACAATGGAGTGTTCGCCCCTCACACAGAAATGATCGGTCTAACAATGGAGTGTTCGCCCCTCACACAGAAATGATCGGTCTAACAATGGAATGTTCGCCCCTCACACAGAAACAATCAGTCTAACAATGGAATGTTCGGTGTATCACTGAGAGACAGAATACAACAACAAATTCAGCAGAAATGCGTCTAACAAATGATGACGGATCTGCATGTTCATGAGGGAAAGAAGGATTTGATCCCCTATCATTCAGCAGGATTTCTGGCTCCCAGGTGTCTCTCATACAGGTAACAAGCTGAGATTAGAAGCAGTCTCTTAAAGGGAGTGCTGCTAATCTCATTGTGTTACCTGTATAAAAGACACCTGTCCACAGGAGCCATCAAACCATCAGATTCCAAACCCTCCACCATGGCAAAGACCAAAGAGCTGTCCAAGGATGTCAGGGACAAGATGGTAGACCTACACAAGGCTGGACTGGGCTACCAAACTATGGCCAAGCAGCTTGGTGAGAAGGTGACAACAGTCGGTGCAATCATTCACAAATGGAAGAAACACAAAACAAGTGTCAGTCTCCCTAGGTCTGGTGCACCATGCAAGATCTCACCTCGTGGAGTGTCAATGATCATGAGAACAGTGAGGAATCATCCCAGAACTACGAGTGAGGATCTTGTCAATGATCTCCAGGCAGCTGGGACCACAGTCACCAAGAAAACAATTGGTAACACACTACGCCGACAAGGACTGAAATCCTGCAGTGCCCGCAAGGTCCCTCTGCTCAACAAAGCACATGTCCAGGCCCGTCTGAAGTCTGCCACTGAACATCTGAATGATGCAGAGGAGGACTGGTGGGAAGTGTTGTGGTCAGAGGAGACCAAAATCCAGCTCTTTGGCATCAACTCAACTCGCTGTGTTTAGAGGAGGAGGAATGCTGCCTATGACCCCAAGAACACCATCCCAACTGTGAAACATGGTGGTGGAAACATTCTGCTTTGGGGGTGTTTTTCTGCTAAGGGGACAGGACAACTGCACCGCATCAAAGGGACGATGGACAGGGCAATGTACCCTCAAATCTTGGGTGAGAACCTTCTTCCCTCAGCCAGGGCATTGAAAATGGGTGGTGGATGGGTGTTCCAGCATGACAAGGACCCAAAACACACGGCCAAGGCAACAAAGGAGCGGCTCAAGAAGAAGCACATTAAGGTCCTGGAGTGGCCTAGCCAGTCTCCAGACCTTCATCCAATTGAAAATCTGTGGAGGGAGCTGAAAGTTCGAGTTGCCAAACGTCAGCCACCAAACCTTCATGATTTGGAGAGCATCTGCCAAGAGGAGTGGGCCAAAATCCCTCCTGAGATGTGTGCGAACCTGGGGGCCAACTCCAGGAAACGTCTGACCTCAGTGATTGCCAACAAGGGATTGGCCACCAAGTACTAAGTCATGTTTTGTGAAGGGGATCAAATCCTTCTTTCCCTCATGAACATGCAGATCAGTCATCATTTGTTAGACGCATTTCTGCTGAATTTGTTGTTGTATTCTGTCTCTCAGTGTTACACCGAACATTCCATTGTTAGACCGATCATTTCTGTGTGAGGGGCGAACAATCCATTGTTAGACCGATCATTTCTGTGTGAGTGGGCGAACATTCCATTGTTAGACCGATCATTTCTGTGTGAGGGGCGAACATTCCATTGTTAGACCGATCGTTTCTGTGTGAGGGGCGAACATTCCATTGTTAGACCGATCGTTTCTGTGTGAGGGGCGAACATTCCATTGTTAGACCGATCATTTCTGTGTGAGGGGCGAACATTCCATTGTTAGACCGATCATTTCTGTGTGAGGGGCGAACATTCCATTGTTAGACCGATCGTTTCTGTGTGAGGGGCGAACATTCCATTGTTAGACCGATCGTTTCTGTGTGAGGGGCGAACATTCACCATCAGCCGGGGAGAGAATACACATTTCCTTCACTGTGTATACAGTAGGATCATGTCTGTGTTGGGAACAAGTGAAAGAAGAACTTCACTGCAAAGACCAGAAAGAGACAGCCGTCCCCCAATGATGGGTATGTGCTGGAGACAGCCGTTCCACTAGTTATGGGTTTTTTTTTCAGCCAAAAAACACCGGTTTAGGTCCGGTTCACACTATAGGATGTGCTCCGGCCTGTGCGTTTTTTTACGTGCTCTGGTGCATTTTTTGATGCATTTTTTACGTGTTTTTAACCACTTGCCGACCGCAGATAACCAAATGACGGCTTCACAGCGGCCAACCAGTTCTGGGAGGGCGTCATATGACGTCCTGCCAGAACGCGCTCTCCCTCACCTCCCCAGGGGCGCCACCCGACAATCTCCGTGAGACACAGCGCATCCCGTGATGTAAAAGGCCAATCACAGCGGACTTTTACCACGTGATCAGCCGTGTCCAATGACACTCTGATCACCGGGAAATGCCACATCTGGAGGAAAGTACTGCCAAGAACCGGCAATTGTCAGAGGACGGATCGGCACCGATCATCAGTGCCCATCAGTGCCTAGCAGTGCCGCCCACCTGTGCCCATCAGTGCCTAGCAGTGCCCATCAGTGCCTAGCAGTGCCACCCACCTGTGCCCATCAGTGCCTAGCAGTGCCCATCAGTGCCTAGCAGTGCCACCCACCTGTGCCCATCAGTGCCTAGCAGTGCCGTCCACCTGTGCCCATCAGTGCTGCCAGTCAGTGCCGCCTATCTGTGTCCATCATTGTTGCATAACAGTCCCGCCTCATCAGTGCTGCTTATCAGTGCCCATCAGTGCCACCTATCAATGCAGCCTCATCAACGCACATCAGTGAAGGAGAACAATTACCTGTTTTCAGAATTGTATAATACACCGCGTTCCAAATTATTCTGCAAATTCTATTTAAGTGTCACAAAGATGAAATGTTTTGTTTTTCAGTGTAACTCAGGGATGGCATTGTGTGTCAGGGCTCTTTTGATCACTGAAAACAATCTGGGACACCTGTGATCATTAGATTGGCCCGTGAGCCCAATTGAAGGAAAAACTACTAAAGGACGGCGTTCCACATTATTAAGCAGAGCGCCATTTTCCAGCAATACGGGGAAGAAAAAGGATCTCTCTGCTGCCGAAAAGAGTGAAATAGTTCGATGCCTTGGACGAGGGATGAAAACATTCGATATTTCACGAAAACGTCAGCGTGATCATCGCACTATGAAGAGATTTGTGGCTGATTCAGAGCACAGACGGGTTGGTGCAGATAAAGGCACATTGAGGAAGATTTCTGCCAGATCCATGCATCGGATCAAGAGAGCAGCTGCTAAACTCCCATTACATAGCAGCAAACAGATATTTGAAGCTGCTGGTGCCTCTGGAGTCCCACGGACATCAAGGTGTAGAGTCCTCCAGAGTCCTGCAACTGTGCAGAAACCTTCCATTCGGCCACCACTAACCAATGCTCACAAGCAGAAACGGCTGCATTGGGCAGAAAAATACTTGAAGACTCATTTTCAAACAGTCCTGTTCACTGATGAGTGCCGTGCGACCCTGGATGGTCCAGATGGATGGAGTAGTGGATGGTTGGCGGACGGCCACCCTGTTCCAACAAGGCTGCGACGTCAGCAAGGCGGTGGTGGAGTCATGTTTTAGGCCGGAATCATGGGAACAGAGCTGGTCGGCCCCTTTAGGGTCCCCGAAGGTGTAAAGATGACCTCTGCAAAGTATGTGGAGTTGATGACTGACCACTTTCTTCCCTGGTACAGAAGGAAGAACTATGCTTTCCGTAATAAAATCATCTTCATGCATGACAATGCACCATCTCATGCTGCAAAGAATACCTCTGCATCAATGGCTGCTATGGGGATAAAAGGAGAGAAAGTCATGGTGTGGCCTCCATCCTCCCCTCACCTCAATCCTATTGAGAACCTTTGGAGCATCCTCAAGCAAAAGATCTATGAGGGTGGGAGGCAGTTTACATCCAAACAGCAGCTCTGGGAGGCTATTCTGACATCTTGCAAACAAATTCAAGCAGAAACTGTCCAAAAACTGCCAAGTTCAATGGATGCCAGACTTGTGATCTGCTATCAGATAAGGGCTCCTATGTTACAATGTAACGTGACCGCTTCAAATGTTTACAAAGTTACAATGTTGGGAAAAGTTTGATGGAAATAGCTTTTGATTTCAGTAAATCTGCTGCAAACACAACAAATGACAATTTTCAGTTCTTTACAACCTAGAAAGTGTTTGGAAACTTCCTGTGCGGAATAATCCGGAACACAAATCCTGTTATCATTAGGAGGTTCGTTCAATAAAATGTGAATTGTCCTCTTCTAGTTGTCACCTGAGAATTCTGCCGACTGATATTTACATCAATCAGGGGCGGACTGACAACTCATGGGACCCCCGGGCAATAGGGGATCATGGGGCCCCTGTGTCCTTGCCCAAACTCAAAAAAGCCTATGAAAAAGGTACCAGGGGCATCTCATGGGGCCCCCTACTGACCCCGGGCCCTCGGGCAGTGCCCGAGTTTCCAAATGGTCAGTCCGCCCCTGTGGGGCCCCCTACTGACCCCGGGCCCTCGGGCAGTGCCCGAATTTCCAAATGGTGCGTCCGCCCCTGTGGGGCCCCCTACTGACCCCGGGCCCTCGGGCAGTGCCCGAGTCCCCAAATGGTCCGTCCGCCCCTGTGGGGCCCCCTACTGACCCCGGGCCCTCGGCGGTGCCCGAGTTTCCAAATGGTCCGTCCGCCCCTGACATCAATTATTTAGGGAAATGAGAAAAATATCATTTGCATAGTAATTTGGAACAGGGTGTAGAAACAAAGAAAAACTTTTTTGTTTCAAAATTTGTCCGATTATCGCGCATAATATTTTTTAGCGTTTTTGCATTCGCGTTTAGCCGCGCTTGCGGGTTTTAGCGTTTTTTAGCATTTTTTACACCAAAAAAAGATTACTAACATTTTTGCTCATAAAATGCCCCCAAAATGCCGGTTTGCTGAGTTTTACTGCATTTTTCTGTGTTTACCAGCGTTAGAGCGTTTTCACAGCTAGCAACGCACTTTGAAAAACGCGGAAGAATCCATGCACGCTAGCGGTTTTTTTAAGCTCCAAATGCGATGCGCCTTAAACGCGTTGGCGCACGCATGTGCTCAGGTGTGAATCCGGGATGAGCTGTGAAGATTTGGGAGATTATCGTGCATAAAAATTTTTTAGCGTTTTTGTATTCACGTTTAGCCGCGTTTTTCCGCGTTTGCTGTTTTTTTAAGCTCCAAATGCGATGCGCCTTAAACATGTTGGCGCGCGCATGTGCGCAGGTGTGAATCCGGGATGAGCTGTGAAGATTTGGGAGATTATCGTGCATAACTTTTTTTGGCGTTTTTGCAGTAGCGTTCAGCTGCGTTTCCCACGTTTTTTAGTGCTTTTTACACCCAAAAAATGAAGCGCTAAATTAAACGTGTTGGCGCACGGCTGCATGCAGGTGTGAATCCGGGATAAGCTGTGAAGATTTTGGCGATTATCGTGTATACCATTTTTTACCATTTTTCCATTCATGTTTAGTCACGTTTTTCTGCGTTTGTGTTTTCCAGTGTTTTTTACACCAAAAAAAAGTTAATCACATTTTTGTTAAAAAAAATGCCCCCAAATGCCAGTTTGCTGAGTTTTATTGCGTTTTTTTCGTGTTTGCCAGCGTTAGAGCGTTTTCACAGCTAGCAACGCACTTAGAAAAACACGGTGCGCGCACGCAGGCGTGAATCCAGGATAAGCTGTGAAGATTTGGGCGATTATCGTGCATAAAATTTTTAAGCGTTTTTGCATTGGCTTTTAGCCGCGTTTTTCCGCAATTGCGTTTTTTAACTTTTTTACACCCCACAAACACGAATAATCATAGCATAAGCTGTGAAGATTTGGGCGATTATCGTGCATAACATTTTTTAGCGTTTTTGCATTCGCGCTTAGCTGCGTTTTTCCGCGCGCAGGAACAGGCGATGGAATTTTCTAGTCTAGTTCTAGGGAAGGTTTTGTCATACAATGTAACGGGAATTCCGGCGTTCTCATATTTTTTTTTTTTTAAGCGCCGACGCGAGAGTGTGTCAGTTTTCCTTCGCCGCGCCGCAACAACGTCGCGTAAGAGAGAAGACAAGAGGCGCGTTCACCTCCGCCATCCCCCTCCCCCGTCACTCATCCCTTTTTTGCATTCCGTCTCTATTAATCTGGATTCCGTGTCACTCCGACGCCTTCAGATCGGCGAGCCGGGCGAACGCAGCTGCGGCGTTTTTTTTTTTTTTTTTTATCCTGCCTCTAATTGAATTGAAATGGAGTAATTGGTTGTCTCCGCGATTGTAAATGGAGAGGCGTACCTAATCACCGCACCCCTCCCTCCCTCGCCGCGCGTTCTCTCGCTCTCTGTGCGCCGCGTGCCTCGTTTGTGCCCTTCGCCGATCTCATCTGAATTGGAGAAGAAAGGCAATTAATTTCCTGCCGTCAGGAAGCGTCTTCTGAGGGAGGCGGCGTGTGAGATTTGATGGCGTCGGGCAGGTGAGGGACCCATCCATCATGGCCGCTTAAACGTACCGGCGCGAAAACAGGAGAGGGGAAGCGGCGGCTGGTAATGAGCGCCTGCGATGAAACTCGGTCGGCGCGGTGACCGTTATCCTGCGTTCTGACCGTCGCGTGCTTGGGAAGAAATAGGAGGGTGTCCACCGAAGGGCCAACGTTCCGCCAATTCGGGAGACGCTTTGCACCCAGCGGCTGCATTACATTGCGATTTTTGGAAATTTTTCCAAAATTTTTTTCCCCTTGATCGCTGTTCAGAGGATAAATGTATGCCAAGGTGAAGTTATGCCGGCCATAGACGGGTTGAAAATCGCCAATTTTTGCACCGTTAGTGGGTTAATTGGCCGGCCGTTTTTTCAGGGGTTTTGGCACATTTTTTTTATCAGTAAAGTTGGAAAAAAATCGGCTGATTTTCCTGGAAATGATGAGCAAATCAGCCGATCGTTTTACCGATAAAAAATCTGCGAGAAGAAGAAGAAGAATTCCAGCCCGCTATTATATTTGACATGAAAAAGTCTTGCGGTTGCAACAAATGTATCCATTTGTATCCGAATAAAACCATCTGTATCTGAAATGGACACAAATGGATACAAATGGACACAAATGGATACAAATAGATACAAATGGACACAAATGGATACAAATGGACACAAATGGATACAAATAGATACATTGTTGCAACCGCAAGACTTTTTCATGTCAAATATAATAGCGGAGCTCTCTGCAGGGACAGAAGTAATTAAATGCCAGCCGTAGACGGGACAAAAATTGGCCGATTTTCTTTTTTAGCGTTGGTGGTAACGTCGGCCTAATGAACAACCGATTTTTCTTCTTTTTTTTTTTTTTTTTTTTTAAAACGGCCGGCTTTTGACCCGTCTTTGGCCTGCAATGGGTCCGGCAATCCACTGGCTTTTAGAGTTGGCGATTTTGGCACACATTGGGCGTGGCTCGTCGTCATCACCCCATCAGTGCATTGTAGCGGCTCTGACTGACATACTTGCCTGCTCTTGCCTTGGAGGTATCAATGGAAACGCTGCATGCAGCGTAATGACGTGCCCGTTGTGACGTTATCCCCCCCCCCCAATGGTACACAATACATTGAACGACACAGCGCAGGACTGGAGGACTGGAAGGAACTCAATTGTCTATAGAGCCAACCAGGACAAAAAGTGATGAGAAATCCAACATTACCGTGTTTTGTCATGTTTTACAGCATTTTCTGCTGCGTTTTGCTGTGTTTTCCCATGTTTTCCAGCATTTTGCTGCTTTTTGCCATCTTTTGCAGCGTTTTCTGCTGCATTTTACCACGTTTTGCCATGTTTTACAGCGTTTTCTGCTGCATTTTGCTGCATTTTACCACATTTTGCCACATTTTGCAGCATTCTCTGCTGCGTTTTACCACATTTTACTGCATTTTACCGCGTGTTGCTGCGTTTTACCACATTTTGCCACGTTCTACAGCGTTTTCTGCTGCGTTTTGCTGCGTTTTACCACATTTTGCAGCATTCTCTGCTGCGTTTTACCACATTTTACTGCATTTTACCGCGTGTTGCTGCGTTTTACCACATTTTGCCACGTTTTACAGTGTTTCTGCTGCGTTTTGCTGTGTTTTACCACGTTTTGCCACGTTTTACAGTGTTTTCCCATGTTTTGCAGCATTTTGCTGCTTTTTGCCATGTTTCACAGTGTTTTCTGCTGCATTTTACCACGTTTTGCCACGTTTTACAGCATTTTCTGCTGCGTTTTGCTGCGTTTTACCGCATTTTGCCACATTTTACAGCATTCTCTGCCACGTTTTACCACATTTTACTGTGTTTTACCGCGTGTTGCTGCGTTTTACCACGTTTTGACACGTTTTACATCGTTTTTCTGTGTTTTACCACCTTTTGCCACGTTTTGCCATGTGTTGCTGCATTTTACCAGGTTTTACAGTGTTTTGCTGCATTTTACCACATTTTTAGTTCTGGGTTTTTCTCCAGCCAAAAAACGTTGATTTGTCTGTTGATTCCAGTCCGTTGTTTTACCACATTTTACCATGTTTTGTTGCGTTTTACCACGTTTTACAGCGTTTTGCTGCATTTTACCACGTTTTGCTGTGTTTTACCATGTTTTGCCACATTTTGCCACGTTTTACTGCGTTTTCTGCTGCGTTTTACCACGTTTTGCATTTTTACAGCTAAACTTCTCTAGAAGCCCGCTAGTTCTGGGGTTTTTCCAGCCAAAAAATGTCCTTTCCTAAAAAACGTTGATTCCAGTCTCTGTGTGTATGGACACCGAGGATAACATGCTGGGGGGGTTTACTGGATGGAAAAAAAAACGTCAAAAGCCAAAAACAGCCGCAATAAAAACGTCCCGTGTGCGTGAGGACTGAGTTGTCACTGGAACAAAAGCAGAGGAAAAATCCTCCAATGGGGGACACCTATTCCAGTGATGACTGGGGAGATTTTTCCTTGCTTCCTGAGTTAGCGACACAACAGGAAGTTGATAGGACGTCTCTTCAAAGTAATAGGAAATCTCCTCCAAGTTGTCACTGGAATAGGAGCAGAGGAGAAATCTTTCAATATGGGGCACCTATTCCAGTGACAACTGAGATTTCCCCTTACTTCCTGTGTTGGTGACACAAGTTGAAGTCGAAAGGAAGTCTCTTCAAAGTAATAGGAAATCCCCTCTAAGTTGTCACTGGAACAGGAGCAGAGGAAAAAATCTTGTAATGGGGACACCTGTTCCAGTGACAACTGGGGATATTTCCCTTACTTCCCGTGTTGGTGATACAACAGGAAGTTAATAGGAAGTCTCTTCAAAGTAATAGGAAATCTCCTCCAAGTTGTCACTGGAACAGGAGTGGAGGAGAAATCTTCCAATGGGGGACACCTATTCCAGTGACAACTAGGAGGGGATTTCCTAT
The DNA here is from genome assembly GCF_062004578.1 of Staurois parvus. Lineage (NCBI taxonomy): Eukaryota > Metazoa > Chordata > Amphibia > Anura > Ranidae > Staurois > Staurois parvus. Next base: position 441,640 of record NW_028319210.1, on the reverse strand, counting down.
TACTTTCAAGAGACTTCCTATTAACTTCCTGTTGTGTCACCAATGCAGGAAGTAAGGGGAAATCTCCCCAGTGGGGACACCAACAAGAAACCATTTCCTAGTGCAGCGCTACCCTCTTGAGGGCCGCTGAGTTTTTGGGCCCCCCTAAGCTCTGCACAGCCAGGCAACACGCATTTTCCACTCTTGCACCCAAAGTCAGTGAACAGTCCAGGAGTTTGTTTTTCTGCTGTTGTATTTGGGGATAATAACGTGGATGGGGGTCTGGGGGTAGATGGGAAGCCCCCCAGTGGAACTGAAACAACTCTGGAGGACAAACTTCTTATGTACAAAAAGGTGAAAATCCAGCAAAAAGCACAAAAGAATAAATCCTGGCCTCTCTACTCCTTCAGGGGATCTATTGTTGCTGTGGGGTCTGTGGATGCTGGCTGCATGGAGATCTATAGTTGCTGGGATTGGTCTATTGCCACTGGGAGGGAGTATTTTGTGGGGGGGTAGTATTGTTCTTGTTTGTTGGAGTCTGTTGTTGTTAGGGGATCTATTGTTGCTGAGGGGACTATAGATGCTGGGGGGGTGGAGATCTATAGTGCTGGTGGGGTCTGTGGTTGCTGGAATTGACCCATTGCTGCTGGGAGGGAGGTGTTTTGTTGAGGGGGGGGGGGGGTATTGTTGCAGGGGTCTGTTGTAGTTAGGGGATTTATTATAGCTGTGGGGATCTATCAGGGGCGGACTGACCATTTGGAAACTCGGGCACTGCCCGAGGGCCCGGGGTCAGTAGGGGGCCCCATGAGATGCCCCTGGTACCTTTTTCATAGGCTTTTTTGAGTTTGGGCAAGGATACAGGGGCCCCATGATCCCCTATTGCCCGGGGGCCCCATTAGTTTTCAGTTCGCCCCTGGGATCTATTGTTGCTGGGGTCTATTATTGCTTGCTGCTGGAGGGCCTATTGATGCTGACTGTGGTTAGATCTACAGTTGCTGGTGGGGTCTGTGCTGGGATCAGTTTCTTGCTGCTGGGAGGGAGTATTTTGTTGTGGGGGGGGAGTACTGTTCTTGTTTGAGGGGGTCTGTTGGTGCTAGAGGATTTATTGTTGCTGTGGGGATCTATTGTTGCTGGGGGCTCTATTGTTGCTGGCTGCTGGAGGGTCTATTGATGCTGCCTGTGTGAAGATCTATAGTTGCTGGTGGGGTGTATTGTTGCTGGGACTGATCCATTGTTGCTGGGAGGGGGGTATTTTGTTGCAAGGGTCTCTTGTTGTTAGGGGATTTTTTTACAGCTGAGGGAATCTATTGTTGCTGGAGGGTCTATTGATGCTGGCTGCGTGGCGATCCATAGTTGCTGTCGGGGTCTATGTTTGCTGGTACTGACCCATTGCTGCTGGGAGGGAGGTGTTTTGTTGAGGGGGGGTATTCTTGCAGGGGTCTGTTGTAATTAGAGGATTTATAATTGCTGTGAGGGTCTATTGTTGCTGTGGGGATCTATTGTTGCTGGGGGATCTATTGTTGCTGGATGCTGGATGGTCTATTGATGCTGGCTGTGGGGAGATCTATAGTTGCTGGTGGGGTTTGTTGTTGCTAGGGGATTTATTATTGCTGTGGGGATCTATTGTTTCTGGGGGTCTATTGTTGCTGGGATTGTTCTATTGCTACTAGGAGGGGATATTTTGTTGTGGGGGGGTATTGTTGTTTTTTGCGGGAGTCTGTTGTTGCTAGGGGATCTATTGTTGCTGGGTGGTCTATTGTTGCTGAGGGGGTCTGCTGTTGCTGGGATTGATCTGTTGCTACCGGGAGGGGGTATTTTGTTGTGGAGAGGTATTGTTCTTTTTTGCGGGGGTCTGTTGGTGCTAGGGGATCTATTGTTGCTGGGTGGTCTATTGTTGCTGAGAGGGTCTGCTGTTGCTGGGATTGATCTGTTGCTACTGGGAGGGGGTATTTTGTTGTGGAGAGGTATTGCTCTTTTTTGCGGGGGTCTGTTGGTGCTAGTGGATCTATTGTTGCTGCATGGTCTATTGTTGCTGTGGGGTTTTTTGTTGCTGGGGATCTATTGGGGGAACTTTGTTGCTGGTTGCAATGGATCTATTTTACTGCTTTTCTTGTTATTATTACCAAATGCCATGCAAAGTATTGAGCACCACAAAATGATACTTGGTCCTCTGAGGTGGGTAGGAGGCGGAGTCAAGGGGTAACCCGGATGGTAGGAGTACCTGCCCTAGATATAAAAGATACCGTGTAATACAGCGTTGGTCTCCATACTACATCATGAAATGTGCGAAGAGTGTGAGAGGCGGAATCGGAGTCCCTTCCCTGCAGAGCTGGAGTGTGAGAGGTGGCGGCAGCACCCGCAGCCAATCAGATCATGTGCCGCCAAGAAGCATACTGATAGGAGGAGAGAGCAGAGTGACCAAGAGATGACTTGTTACTGTGCTGCTTTCCATTTATTTATTTATTTATTACAGGTACTTATATAGCGCCATCAATTTACGCAGCGCTTTCCATATATATTGTACATTCACATCAGTCCCCGCCCCCGAGGAGCGTACAATCTAAGGTCCCTAACTCACATTCATACATACACATACTAGGGACAATTCAGATAGGAGCCAATTCACCTACCAGCATGTCTTTGGAGTGTGGGAGGAAACCGGAGTACCCGGAGGAAACCCATGCAGGCACAGGGAGAACATGCAAACTGCAGGCAGGTTGATGGTGGGACCAGGACGACCCGGGCTCAGAGGATGTGGGTTGAATGATCTTTGCCATTAGACTGAAGATGACTAATGGCAGAACAAAGTACTGTAGGGGACGTCTCGGACCAGCTGCCGTACTGCAGTGACTCCTACTGGGAGGTCCAGGACCACTCTATGCTGCCTGGCAGAGATGACCTCCTTGGTGTAGCCAATCACAGGCTGGGGGTGTGTCCTGGACCAGGCTGTGTTCCTTTACTGCAGTGTCCCCTGCTGGGAGGTCCAGGAGCACTCCATGCTGCCTGGCAAAGATAACCTCCTCAGTGTAGCCAATCACGGGCTGGGGGTGTGTCCTGGACCAGGGTGTGTTCCTTTACTGCAGTGTCCTCTGAGGAAGGTCCAGGACCACTCTATGCTGCCAGGCAGAGATGACCTCCTCAGTGTAGCCAATCACAGGCTGGGGGTGTGTCCTGGAACAGGCTGTGTTGCTTTACTGCAGTGTCCTCTGAGGAAGGTCCAGGACCACTCTATGCTGCCTGGCAGAGACGACCTCCTCAGTGTAGCCAATCACAGGCTGGGGGTGTGTCCTGGAACAGGCTGTGTTGCTTTACTGCAGTGTCCCCTGCTGGGAGGTCCAGGACCAGGCTATGCTGTCCAGCAGGGGTGGCAAGTCATGTAGCGGACAGCAGAGCCCAGATATTTGTGTTTTGTGCCTTCAGCTATCTGGACGGGGTTCACCTTTAAAGCCGTCACTCTGTTTGAACCCGCAGCCCCTTCACCAACGTGTGGCCCCTCATTTCATAGAAATAGGTCTGTGTGCTCTAACCAGCCAGTGGCATCGCTCCACCATAACACATCTGTACGTGCTCCTGAGATGATCGTATGTGATGCTGGAGTGGACTGGTGATGGTTGGTGGGGGTCCCTCTCCCCCCCCCCCAGACCTGCACAGGGATCTGAGATATGTCCATCCTCACCTGCTCTGACAAGGCCGCCGCCGTCGCACCTGTTTGGCCGGCTTCGAGCGCGCAGCCCAGAGAGCGTCTTCTCTCTCCTGAGCTCCTCTCGTGAATTATTCATCCTCCTTACCTGCCCAGCCTGTTTGTCCTCCTGAAATATTCATCCTGTGCTGATTAAGTTTTCAGTAAGGGCGCTGTGTACTCCGCACAGCAACCACTTCCCGGGTCCAGCGCTGGGTCAGGCCGCGTGGCCTACTTTATGAAGTTATCTGACGCTGGAGCCGGATGAATCCATATGCTCCCTTTTTTCTTTCATGTTTTTTTGGTTGTACCCATGGTCCCCCGAAGGAGCTGAAAGGTTTCTGTTGTCCCTCGTAGACTTCTTACTGGTGGTCTGGCTTGTAGTTGCACCCAGACATTCACCGACCCACCAACGGTGACAGGCAGACGGACTTCCGCCCTATGAAACTTCTTTTTTGTAAAGTTCATTTGATCAGTTGTCCAGGGAAGAGATGGGTGAGGGGTACAGGGAACCCAAAAACAGCAGCTGAAGATCCCCTCCGCTCAGTAATATCTTGCTGTATCCTTCACCTCTGTCAATGGCTAATGCAGGCCAGATGGACAACCATCGTTAAGTAGCTTCAGCCCCTCTCAGTGGCTAGTTTTGGACCTTTAATCCAAGGCAGGTAATTTGTAGCTATGGACCTTTAGGCCCAGATGACTAAGAACACTACTTCAGCTTTAGCTTCCTTCACCAGGCAGCAGGCCTGAGAATCATGAACTGTACGTCCAGGGAGCTACACCACCTCCATTCCAGGAAAAAGGTCTGAGAATCATGAACTGTACGTCCAGGAAGCTACACCACCTCCATTTCAGGAAAAAGGTCTGAGAATCATGAACTGTATGTCCAGGGAGCTACACCACCTCCATTCCTGGAAAAAGGTCTGAGAATCATGAACTAGGCCTCTCTGAAGCTACACCACCTCCATTCCAGGGAAAAGGTCTGAGAATCATGAACTGTACGTCCAGGGAGCTACACCACCTCCATTCCAGGAAAAAGGTCTGAGAATCATGAACTGTACCTCCAGGGAGCTACACCACCTCCATTCCAGGAAAAAGGTCTGAGAATCATGAACTGTACGTCCAGGGAGCTACACCACCTCCATCCAAGGAATCAGGTCTGGGAGTCATGAACTGGGCCTCTCTGAAGCTATAGCACCTCCATTCCAGGAAAAAGGTCTGAGAATCATGAACTGAGCCTCTCTGAAGCTACACCACCTCCATTCCAGGAATCAGGTCTGAGAATCATGAACTGTACGTCCAGGGAGCTACACCACCTCTATTCCAGGAAAAAGGTCTGAGAATCATGAACTGTACGTCCAGGGAGCTACACCACCTCCATTCCAGGAAACATGTCTGAGAATCATGAACTGGACCTCCCTGAAGCTACACCACCTCCATTCCAGGAAAAAGGTCTGAGAATCATGAACTGTACATCCAGGGAGCTACACCACCTAAATTCCAGGAAAAAGGTCTGAGAATCATGAACTGTACGTCCAGGGAGCTACACCACCTCTATTCCAGGAAAAAGGTCTGAGAATCATGAACTGTACATCCAGGGAGCTACACCACCTAAATTCCAGGAAAAAGGTCTGAGAATCATGAACTGTACGTCCAGGTAGCTACACCACCTCCATTCCAGTTAAAAGGTCTGAGAATCATGAACTGGGCCTCTCTGAAGCTACACCACCTCCATTTTAGGAATCAGGTCTGGGAATCATGAACGGGAGCTATATGGAGTTTCATACTTCCCAGGTAGCAGGACTATAAAATCATGAGCTAAATCTCCTGGAGCTATACCCTCCCTAGGCAGCAGGCCTGGGAATCATGAACTGGGCCTCACTAAAGCTACACCACCTCCATTCCAGGAAACAGATCTGAGAATCCTGAACGGGACCTCCCTGAAGCTATACCACCTCCATTCCAGGAAACATGTCTGGGAATCATGAACTGGACCTCCCTGAAGCTACACCACCTCCATTCCAGGAATCAGGTCTGGGAATCATGAACTGGACCTATATGGAGTTTCATAGTTCCCTGGTAGCAGGCCTATAAAATCATGAACTAAACCCCCTGGAGATATACCCTCCCTAGGCAGCAGGCCTGATAATCATAAACTGGACCTCACTGAAGCTACAATGCCTCTATTCCAGGAAACAGGTCTGGAACCATGAACTGGACCTCCCTGAAGCTACACCACCTCCATTCCAGGAAACAGGTCTGTGAATCATGAACTGGACTTCCCCGAAGTTACACCACCTCCATTCCAGGAAACAGGTCTGAGAATCATGAAACTGGACCTCCCTGAAGCTACACCACCTCCATTCCAGGAATCAGGTCTGGGAATCATGAACTGGACCTATATGGAGTTTCATACTTCCCAGGTAGTAGGCCTAAAAAATCATGGATCTATAACCTCTCAAGGTAGCAGGCCTGAGAATCATGAACTGGACTTCCCTGAAGCTACACCACCTCCATTCCAGGAAACAGGTCTGGGAATCATGAACTAGACCTCCCTGAAGCTACACCACCTCCATTCCAAGAATCCGGTCTGGGAATCATAAACTGGACCTCAATAGAGCTACAATCTTCCTGGGCCCATCATTCACTGGATTTCCCTGACACTTCCTACTTCCCAGGTGGCAGGTCTAAAAAATCTTGAGTTGAAGCGCCTGGAGCTATACCCTTCCCAGGCAGCAGGTTTGATAATTATGAACTGGACCTCTCTGGAGCTACCCATCCCAGGAAGGTGGTCTGAGAATAATGAACTTGACCTCTCTGGAACCATACCCTGCCAAGGCAGCAGGTCTGAGAATCATGAACTGGACCTCAGTGGAGGTATACCATCCCCACGCATTGAGCCAGCAAATCATAAACTGGACCGCACTGAAGCTATACCCTTCTTAGGCTGCAGGATTTAGAATCATGAAATTCTCACTGACAAAATTGGACCTCTGTGAAGCTATATCATCCCCAGGCAACAGGCCTGAGAATAAATAACTTGTCCTCCCTGAACCTACATCCCCCCCCCAGGCAGTGGGCCTGAGAATTATAAATAGAGATCCCCGGTGCTTTATACTTCCCAGGTAGGAGTCCTGAGGATCATAAACTGGACCTCCCTGGAGCTATATCTTCCTCAGGCAGCAGGCATCAGAATCATGAACCGGTCCATCCTGGAGGAATACCCTCACAAATCATGATCTGGACCTCAGTGAAACTATGCCTTCCCCAGGTAGAGGGCACCAGAATCATGAATTTGTTTGAGACATACCCCCACCAGGCAGTAGGCCTGAGAATCATGCTGGACCTCCCTGGAGCTACACCACCCCCATCCCAGGAAGCAGCTGTTGAAGGTACGACGCGTCGGGGAGATTGACTTCAGGTCTGATAATAATGAACTGGACCTCTCTGGAACTATACCCTTTCAAAGCAGCAGGTCTGAGAACCATGAGCCAGACCTCAGTGAAACTATACCCTCCCCATGCGGTGGGCCTGAGAATCATAAAATGTACCTCCTTAGAGCTATACCCTCCCTAGGCAGCAGGTTTTAGAATCATGAAATTCTCACTGACAAAATTGGACCTCTGTAAAGCTATATCATCCCCAGGCAACAGGCTGAAGCTATACACTCCCCAAGCATCAGGTCTCAGAATCATGAACAGGACCTCCCTGGAGCTGTATCCTCCCCAGTCCAGGGAGCAGAAACATAAACTTGTCCTTGCTGAAGGCATACCCTCACCAGGCAGCAGGTCTGAAAATCATAAGCTGGACCTCTCTGGAACTATAACCTACCAAGGCTGCAGGCTTGAGAATCAGGAACTGTACCCCAATGGAGGTATACCATTCCCAAGCACTGGGCCTGAGAGTCATAAACTGGACCTCACTGAAGCTATACCCTCCCTAGACAGCAGGTTTGAGAATCATGAAACTCTCATGTACAAAACTGGACCTCTCTGAAGCCATACCATCTCCAGGCAATGAGCCTGAGAATAGTTAGCTTGTCCTCCCTGGCGCTATATGCCCCTCCAGATCTGAGAAGTATGAACTGGACCTCCCTAGAGCTATATCCTCCCCAGGCAGCAGAATTATGCACTGGTAATTCCTGGAGGAATAACCTCATGAATCACGATCTGGTCCTCTGTGGAACTACACCCTACCAAGGCAGCAGGTTTGAAAACCATGAACTAGACCTTGGTGAAGCTATACCCTCCTCATGGCATCAAAATTATAGATGCAGTAGGCCTGAGAATCATGCTGGACCTCTCTGGAGCTACACCACCCCCATCCCAAGAAGTAGGCCTGATAATGATTAACTGGACCTCTCTGGAACTATACCATTCCAAGGCCGCAGGTCTGCGAACCATGAACTAGACCTCAGTGAAACTATACCCCAGGCAGTGGGTCTGAGAATCGTTAAATGGACCTCCCTAGAGCTATACCCTCCTTAGGCAGCAGATTTTAGAATCATGAACTGGACCTCTCTGAAACTATACCCTCCCAAAGCATCAGGTCTCAGAATCATGAACAGGACCTCCCTGGAGCTATACCATTACAAGGCAGCAGGTCTGAGAACCATGAACTAGACCACAGTGAAACTATACCCCAGGCAGCGGGTCTGAGAATCGTAAAATGGACCTACCTAGAGCTATACCCTCCTTAGGCAGCAGGTTTTAGAATCATGAACTGGACCTCTCTGAAGCTATACCCTCGCAAAGCATCAGGTCTCAGAATCATGAACAGGACCTCCCTGGAGCTATATCCCCCCCAGGCAGCAGAATCATGAACTTGTTCTTGCTGGAGGGATAACCTCACCAGGCAGTAGGCCTGAGAATTTTGCTGGACCTCCCTGGAATTCCACCGTCCCCATCCCAGGAAGCAGGCCTGAGAATCATGAACTGGACCTCTCTGGAACTATACTTAACCCACAACGTTGTATCTTCTCACTTCATCTACTGAAGAACATTCCCCAGAAGCAGGGAGAAGCAAACAATGTCTCTGGGCTTAGGGGAAACCTTTAAAAGCCAAATAACAAACGGGCTCAGAGCTCAGACGGGCTACAGCCTAGCTGCAAACATTAAACTCAGACTAGGGGCACTCCAGCTTCAGGCAGAACACAAAGCAACATTCCCATTGCGCATGTTCCTGGAGTAGGATAAGAGTTGGGTGCTGCTGCAGGAACTGGCAGCTGGAAACTGGTGACATCACAGATTGAGGAACACGTTGCCAGCACACCAGGGATTTTCAAATAATGTCCAAAACCTTTTATTCAAAGTGATCCACAGCAGAGGAGTGCAATGTTTCATGGCCTCGCAGGACTCCTTCATCAGGCATATGAGGCTGGTTTTAAGGCGGGGTCCCTACATAGTTTTCACCTGGCATCCCTGCTGGGAACATTGTAAAGGTTCAAAAGTATGGGGTGCTCTAGGCTCCCCATAGGGGGAGGGGAGTGCGTATATGGCTGCAGGGGGAAGGTTCAAGGCCGTGGATAAGGGGGTACCACCAGGGGTGGACTGACAACTCATGGGGCCCCCGGGCAATAGGGGATCATGTGGCCCCCATGTCCTCACCCACACCCAAAAAAGCCTATGAAAAAGCCAATGAAAGGTACCAGGGGCATCTCATGGGGCCCCTACTGACCCCGGGCCCTCAGACAGTGCCAGAGTGCTTGAATGGTCAGTCCGCCCCTGGGTACCACCAGTCCTCCTGTACGGGGATTAGGTCAGCAACGGGGCTCAGGCAGTTGGGCGAATTGGATGTGGGCAGGGAGGGTGATCGGCATGGCGGGGGGTAATTACTGAAACCGATCCCCTGTATGGCTCTCTCTGCAGTTTCTTCTCCTCTCCCTCCCACTGCGGATCGGTTCTAGTAATTGCCCCCTCCCCCCGCCATACCCATCACCCTCCCTATGCACCATACGTTTTCCCCTGCTGCTCATGCCCCCCTGTGTGCCCCCACCCTTGCAGTGCTGCCGGATTTCCCTCCTCTCCTTCCCACCGGCAGCTGCAAGCACACAATAGGATCCCTCAGGATGGAGAGCGAGGGAAGTGTCCGGTAAATATGTCACTTTTACCAGCTGCTTCCTTCCCTGAATGGACACAGTTAATGATCAGTACCTATCACTCACTGTGTTCATTCATAACTGAAGCATAGTAAACCGTGTACTTTTTTTTTAGGGGGCCCTGTCAGGTTGACTGTATAGGGCCCCGTGGTTTCTAACAGCCCTGGGAAGGTTATATATTTGGGGTGTGTTGGGGTTGAATATACTGTATACCGTATGGGTGGGGGGTGAATATTTATGCTGCTGGGTGGGTGATAATTATGTTGCTGCAAAGGGGGAGAATAGATGCATGAAACATGGAGACACTGCTAACCTCTTTACCTGAACATGTCCATCATGCTGATCCTCTGGCTTCAAATGCTTTGACTTTCCAACCCAGAACTGGCAGGCAGACAAGGACTTTTGACTTTTTTTCCGACTTTGTTGAATGTTGTTCTTGTTCCAGCTCAGTGAACGTGCTGTAGCCAGAGAATTTGCATTACAGCCCAGCAATTAGCATTTCCAGGAGATCGGCTTTTGAGCTCTCCCCTTTTCTCTGCAGCCAGGACTCCTGCACCTTTATCCCGGTATGGGCAACAAACTGTCAGGGGCCAGAGAGTTCTGTACTGTGGATGATGGGTGCGGGCCTACAGAAGCAGCCTTGCCTGGCCCGTCTGCTCCAGAGAACGATGCTGGTTCCCTATCCAGACGCTGATTGCATTCTTTGTATTTGAACAGAGTGGTGACAACGCGCGGCGCTCGCTCGGGTCTCACAAATCAAACATTGTCTTATCAAACATAAACACCTTTTATACGCTTACCAATCTCTCGCCGGCTTTCTGCTCTATCAGCAAACACCGCTGAGCGTTGTCAATAATCCCAGGGGGCAACAAAGGGAGATGTTTCACCCGCGCAGCCCCTCAGGGAATCCTGCAAATCAGATAGTGGAAGAAAAAGAAACACATAAAACCCACAACTCCGCCGAGTTGTTACAGCGGCAGCCACGCTGCATTCTTCCAGTGAAAAGACTTATCGGAAAAGATACAAGATAACATCATGGGGAGCACTGCTGCACAATCGTAATCCCTGAGTCGATGGGCAGATGAGGTGTGCTCTCTGGGGTGTTCGACTTATCTTTGAGAGGCTTTTTCTGAGTTCCAACTAAGTTTCTTCACAGTTGCCTCCTTTAAAGACTGCATCAAGCTGCTTTTGCATTTCTTATAACATGTATAGAGAGAAAGGTGGTTTTGAAACAAGCAATAGCTGCACGGTAAAGCCACTGTACGATATTTGTGGCTATTGTCTCTCAGTGAATACACTCTGATTTCTATTTTAAGGTCAAATCTGCCTTGTCTCTCCCTCTTATATTGTGGTCTAACCAAACTGATTACTGACACATATTATCCAGTCACTGAACTCTATAGGTGGCTATTGTCTCTTAGATAATACATCCTCATTTTTACACCAAATTAAACCTTTCTTGTCTCTGCCTCTTACATTGCGGCATAACTAAGCTGCTTAAATACTGTTCAGCCACGGAACAATATTCAGGGCTGTTATCTCTCAATGAATACACTCTGATTTCTATTTTAAGGTCAAATCTGCCTCCCAATCAATCTGCTTAAATACTGTTCAGCCATTGAACAATATTCAGGGCTGTTATCTCTCAATGAATACACTCTGGTTCCTATTTTAAGGTCAAATCTGCCTGTTCTCTCCCTCTTATATTGCGGTCTAACCAAACTGATTACTGTACATACTATCCAGTCACTGAACTCTATAGGTGGCTATTGTCTCTTAGATAATACATCCTCATTTTTACACCAAATTAAACCTTTCTTGTCTCTGCCTCTTACATTGCGGCATAACTAAGCTGCTTAAATACTGTTCAGCCACGGAACAATATTCATGGCTGTTATCTCTCAATGAATACACTCTGATTCCTATTTTAAGGTCAAATCTGCCTTGTCTCTCCCTCTTATATTGCGGTCTAACCAAACTGATTACTGTACATACTATCCAGTCACTGAACTATATAGGTGGCTGTTGTCTCTTAGATAATACATCCTCATTTTTACAGCAAATTAAACCTTTCTTGTCTCTCCCTCTTATATTGCATCCCAATCAAGCTGCTTAAATACTGTTCAGTCACTGAACAATATTCAGGGCTGTTATCTCTCAATGAATACACTCTGATTTCTATTTTAAGGTCAAATCTGCCTGGTCTCTCCCTCCTATATTGTGGTCTAACCAAACTGATTACTGTACATACTATCCAGTCACTGAACTCTATAGGTGGCTATTGTCTCTTAGCTAATACATCCTCATTTTTACACCAAATTAAACCTTTCTTGTCTGTCCCACTTACATTGCGGCATAACTAAGCTGCTTACAAACATCCAGCCATTGTACAAAATGTTGTGGTTTTTTTCTCTCAAATAATGCACTTTATTGTTTATTTCAAGATAAAACCTGCTTTGTCTCTCCCTCTGATATTGCATCCCAATCAAGCTGCTGAAATACTGCTCAGCCACTGAACAATATTCAGGGCTGTTGTCTCTCAAATAATACACTCTGATTTTTGTTTCAAGATAAAACCTGTCTTGTCTCTTCTTCTTACATTGTGGCATAACCATGCTGCTTGCATACTGTCCAGCCACTTTAAAATATGTGTAGCTATTGTCCCTCAAATATAAAAAAAACAAAGAAGGTGTTTCTAAGTGCATATCTGATGCTTGGGATTAATAAATTTGCATTTACCTCACTTTAGGAAGTGTTTTTAACCTTTGTGCATAGTAAATCATACTGCCATTAAAAGCGCCTTCCTTGTTTTTTTTTATATTCCTATTAGAGTTTTCTTCTCTCTAACAGAGTGCTGCTGAAGTGCACTATGAAATACTGCCTGATGGAACACTCTCTTATAGTTTCTCCATTTACATCTTGGCCATTGATATACTTGACTGCAGAGGGTCTTCCTACCAAAACGCCCTATACATCCTTTTCTTTATTGTCTCTCAAATACACTCTGGTTTTTTTTGGCAAGGTAGAACTTGCCTTGTCTCTCCCTTTGATATTGCAGTCTACCTACATACTGTCCAGCCACTGGACAATAGGTATGGCTATTTTCCCTCACATAATGCACTCTGATTTCTGTTTCAAGATAAAACCTGTCTTTGTCTTTTTCTTTTGCATTGCAGCCTACCCAAGCTGCTTACATACTGCCCAGCCGCTGTACAATATTTGTAGCTATTATCTCTCAAATACACTCAAAATGTTGTTATAAGGTAAAAATTGCCTCCTCTCCCTCTTATATTGCAGCTTACCCAAACTGCTTACATACTGTCCAACCACTGAATGATATTCATGCCTATAGGTATGTCCCCTCTAACACCAGGTTAAGTATAGCATGCTGCAGGGATCTTTATCAACTCAGGAATTAAAATGCTATCCACAGCTACTGACATATACAGTATGAAATAAACACCAAGCTAGTAATTTGTTAATAAAGTAAGGAAATTATCGAAAAAGGCAATGTAAATGCCAGTAGGTCAGCATTAATAAACAGGTAAATAATCTGTTAAGTTGCAGTAAAGTAACTGATGTGAATACTAGGATATGATATGACAGTTAACCTAGACAACAGTAATAATGAACAAAGCTAACTTTACATACATGTTATTGATGAAGAACAGCATACACAGTGAAAAGTATAAATGGCAATGGACAGTCTCACAGTGACTGTCTGTGACATCTGACCATGGAAAGTGTCCTATGATGTACTCTGTTTAGATACCCCTGGACATAAGTAAATGTAGGATTTCCTGAGTGGGGTATCCCCAGGAAGTGTTTGTCTAGTACTTGGCACCTAATTTGTAAACTTAATCCAGATAATGTCGGGGCCCATCTGTACGGTGGTGCACTTACTAATGTCTTTTTAGATTAGGCAAATAGGCCGTCTCCTGGTGTACTTAACTTGCTAAACAGTGGTGAAATAAGCACAGTTGCATATGTTCACCCATCCTCCTGTACAGCGAACCTTGTCCTGAACACTTGTCAGGCTGCAGTTAACTGGATCTCAATACTTGGCGTCTTGTCCCCAGCTCTCTGATCCTCACAGGCTCATTCTCTCTGGTGTAGACACAGACAGGTCCAAGCAGCAGGTATTGACTCCACAGTCTGCAACTCCTAATGGCTCATTCCTCAGCCTCCATATGAACAGCACACAGCTCCAGTCCCCGAATACCAGCCCTGTGCAGCTTTTTCATGGAGGCACCGCCACGCTGAGCAACAGGTTTGTTCCGCTCCACTTCCTCTCACAAAAGACCCACCTTCCTCCAGCCCAGAAAAAATCCGTGCTCTTCTCCCCTGTTTGGCAGGATCTCCCAGTCCTGTAGTTTGCTGCCCCATTCACTTGCACTATACAGCGCTCCTTGAAGGCTACATTTCCCAGTGTGAATCAAACACACAATTTATAAAAGAGTACACCAAGCGCCTCTATAGCAAGAATAAAAACACTGATAGATGCAAATATAACTGCAATCATATCAAATGCCAAATTGCTGCTGACTCCACCCGAAATAAGTAAATAAGGAAACTCATCAACAAATTCTGAAACAATATGGGGGGGAGGGATACCCCTGGAAGGAAGTTTCAAATGAGACCATGCAGCTGAGTACAAAACGGCACAAAAAGTAACAAATTATGTACAAAAGTGAGCTAAAACCGCTAACCTCAAATAACAAAATTTAAGTAAGTGCAGCGCTAAGAGAATAAAAAATAATAAAAAGTCCAGATAAATGAACATATGTTGAACTCCAACTGGAGTTTGTGCAGGTTTCCACGAAGGGGGTGAAAGTGTCCAGACTTGAAGGGGTTAACCACTTCAAGTCCGGACACTTTCACCCCCTTCCAGTCCGGACACTTTCACCCCCTTCTCCCCAGGCCAATTTTCAGCTTTCAGCACTATCACATTTGAATGACAATTGCGCTGTCATGCAACACTGTACCCGTATGAATTTTTTAGCATTTTTTTTGAGACAGATAAAACTTCATTTTGGTGGTATTTATTCACCACTGGGATTTTAATTGTTTTTTTTTATATATAAATGAAAAAGTCCCAAAAATTTGAAAAAAAGTGTTTTTCTTATAAAATTTTGCAAATAAATAATCTTTCTTCATAAATCTTGGCCAAAATGTATTCATCTATCTCTTTAGTAGAAAAAAATAACCCAATTTAGTTTATAACCAAAAATTATAATTTTTTAAAAACATTTTTATATTTTTATTTTATTTTCTT
The DNA here is from genome assembly GCF_062004578.1 of Staurois parvus. Lineage (NCBI taxonomy): Eukaryota > Metazoa > Chordata > Amphibia > Anura > Ranidae > Staurois > Staurois parvus. The sequence goes on along the minus strand of NW_028319210.1, from coordinate 426,610 downwards.
ATAATATTATTTGTTGTTTTTTTTGTTTTTTTTTTAACATACTGTCACCCTAGCAGTAGGGTCACCATGGTGACACTGTACTACTTGTGGGGGGTGATGAATATTTTTTTTTTTTTTTACACTGATTGCTTTTACACCCATAAAGGCTGTAAAAGCAATCATTTCTCCGTCTGCATTCTTGCAGCCATTGAGATCTACTCTGTGAGCTGTGATTGGTCGCAGCTTCTCACATGGTACAAGGCTGTTGTGAATGACCCTGTACCATGTGACCTCTGTGATCATTCACAGATTTCACATGTAGTAAGCAATGATGTCAGAAGTGACATCTTGCTTACTACTCTGCATGTGATCACTGATTGGCCAATCAGTGATCACATGATCGGGAACTCACACAGAGGTCCTGAACAGCGATTGGTGTTCTCCGGACACAGCGGGCACCGGATCGTGGTGCCGCACGCTCCTAGAGAGCGTGCACAGGCAGGGAAGCTGGGAGGACGTTTATAAACGGCCACCCGCCCCTGCACTGCTCCCATCCGGCCGATTATATACATGGGCCAGACAGGAAGTGGTTAAAGTAGAAAAAAAAAATTCCTTTAAATATCATGGCTGGGGAGGTCCCTTAAACTATCTGCAAAGTTGCACATCTGTAAAATGTATAGAATATGTAAAAATATGACATTTCTATATATATAAAAAAATAGAAAACAGCAAGGGGTTCCCCCCCTCAAATTCATACCAGACCCTTTAGGTCTGGTAGGAGGGTTAGGAGGGATCCCAAGTGCGGTCAGGTGCATTGCTTTGACCAATCATGGCTCTCACAATACACTGTGAGAGCTCGGTGCATTGTGGGGTGCGGGCGAACAGCTTGCCGAACGCCCTAACTGATCGCGTGTTCATTAAACACACGAACGGCCGATGTTTGAGTAGAACTTACATTCGACTCGAACATCGAGCCCATCGCTGCTGTGGAAGTGCCAGTAATGTCACCAGGGCACCTCATTGGGCTGCCATCCATTGGGAGAGCCAAAACTCCCTTCACGCATGCACGGGAGTGACGACGTCGCAGCTCGGCCAATCAGAGGACTGCAGCCCGCAAACCCGGGCTTCGTTATCAGGTAAGTCTTTCATACCGTGCTCCCATGAGATGCATACTAGACCATTATGCTCTTGGTGCAGGAGGAAAATTTTTTTGAATTTTTTGGGGCGGTTTACTACGCTTTAAGTGCTATTAATTAAAATTTTGTAATATTAAAATATGTTTTCCATAGAGCGGTCCCATGCCTCCTCTTCTGGCAGTCTCCCTCCAGCGCTGTCCAATTGTACGTGCTGTGGGGGCCTCCTTAGCAAGCTATGAGGGCACTCATGTGCGCACTCCCGAGCCTAGCTGTGTGCATCTAGAGACCCACACAGCACTGGTAAGCCACGCCCCTTCTACTTCCTCACAGGAGTTTGACCAACAACAGCAGGAGCCTATGGCTCCTGCTGATCTCAGTGTTTCCTGGGACACCAAGAAGTTAATGCTGCCGGGACAGCGCAGGAGAATCAGGTAAGTATTTTTGAACGGTGGGGGGAAGACAGATAGTGAAGCTTTTTTTTTTACCTTAGTGCAGGGAACACATTACCAAAAATTCAAAAATAAAATGAATAAATTAAAAAAAAAAAAATTGCTTATCAAGAAGCTCTGGCTGCAAAAACGTGCCTCCTCTTCAGAATTGTCCTCCTCACCCACATAGAAGAAAAATATATTTGCAATACTACAATTTTGGCCGTATTCAATATATATATATATATATATATATATATATATATAATTTATTTATTTATTTAATTTTATTTAATTTTTTTTTTATTTATATACATGTATTACATGTTGATATGCCTTCTTTATATATTACAAAATATATGAAAAATATCTTTAAAAATATATATTTTTAAAATATATTCTTCAGATTTGTTTTAACATATAAAAAAGTCATTTTAACATATATTTTTACATATATTTTTCATATATTTAGAAATAAAAGCGCATTTCAACATACAGTATATATTTATATTGAAATATATTTAGAAATATATTGAATACGGCCAAAATTAGAGTATTTCAAATATATGTCAATATCTTTGGAAGAATATTTTTAAAATATATTTTAAATTTATTTTTCTTCCATGTGCGCAAGAAGATAGTGCCGTAGCTGGGACAGCACAGGAGCGTCAGGTAAGTGTTTATGGAGGTGGGGGTTGGAAAAACAGTTAGTGGGGCATTTTTTTTTTTTACCTTAATGCAGGGAACACAGCAAAAAAATTAAATCATAAAATAAATAAATAAATAAAAAAATCCCAGAAGCCTTAGCTGCAAAAACGTACCTCCTCTTCAGAACTGTCCTCCTCAGACTCACCACTCTACGACCCAGTGTCATTCAGTTTACTTCCTGTGAGCCCAGGGAGTCAAGGACACACCCCCTGGGGTTCGAGGGGCAGGCTCAGCGCCAGCCTTGCTTCCGAGATGGACTTCAGGCAGCGGCGAACCCGCATGTTCTGCCATCGTCTTCGCAGCCGAAGCATGTCCGCGCCCGCAGGAAGTTCCTCCGAAGATTCTACGGGATGTGCACAATGCAAGACAAATGTAATAATAAATAAATAAATAAAAGTTCTTTAAAAGTGCAAAATAACTTAAAAAAAAAAAATTGCTTTGATGTGCCAGAAAAAGATTAGTAGAGTGCGGCATCAGTCAGCGAGGCAGACGCGGGATTCTGAGACGCTAATTAAACCTCTAATTGTAATTTTATCTAACGGTCTGATAATTCAGCCGCATGACCCAGCGACAGGATGTTACATTTTCATTCACCTGGCCGGCTGTTCTCACCGATAGCTGCAATTTATAGACACATCAAACCAGCCGAGGACGCTTGTAGCGTTCCCGGGGCGGCGAGAGGCTGCAAACTGATTAGTGAGTTTATATGAATTTCAATGACTTGTGTCGGAGGAGCTCGCTACTTTTTTTTTTTTTTTTTTCTCCAGTCCTCATCTGTTAATTGGATTTGTATATATTATCACCGATATTGCGCTGCGCCTCTCTCCAGGAAGTAAACTTCTGACAAAGCGCTTTGACTGTAAAATGTGCATTGCATTTTTTAGCAGGCTGTTTTAATTCCTCTTGGATTTCGGCGCCATTAATTGAATCTCACGCTGCTTCGCAGCGCCATTCTCTGGAAGCCTGTCATCGTGTGATCTCATTACTTTGGAGAGATGCCGAGTCTGCGCCGCGGACGGGCGTGTGACGGCGTGAAGCATCCCTCAAGCTTTTCAGACCCCAAGGACTCTTCCCACCCGCCACTGCCAAGCAGATCTGGTGCAACGGGAAAATTACAGCTATTACAATAATGACAAATGTATTATTATTATTATTTTTATTATGATTAGTATTCCTTGTATTATTATTATTATTATGATTCCTATTATTAGTATTAAAATTATTATTATTCCTTGTATTATTATTATTGTTATTATTATTATTATTAATATTATTATGATTCCTATTATTAGTATTAAAATTATTATTATTCCTTGTATTATTAGTATTATTATTATTATTATTATTAATATTATTATGATTCCTATTATTATTATTAGTATTATAATTATTATTATTCCTTGTATTATTATTGTTGTTATTATTATTAATATCATTAATCATTGTATTATTATTATTATTTACTTTATTATTCCCACCCGCCACTGCTGAGCAGATCTGCTGCAAAGGGAAAATTACAGCTATTACAATAATGACAAATGTATTATTGTTGTTATTATTATTATTTTTATTACGATTAGTATTCCTTGAATTATTATTATTATTTTTAGTATTGTTAATCCTTGTATTATTATTATTAATATTATTATTATTCCTTCTATTATTGTTAATATTATTATGATTCATTGTATTATTATTATTATTATTAATATCATTATTCATTGTATTATTATTATTATTTATTTTATTATTCTCACCCGCCCCTGCCGAGCAGATCTGGTGCAAAGGATAAATTACAGCTATTACAATGACAAATGTATTATTGTTATTATTATTATTTTTATTACGATTAGTATTCCTTGAATTATTATTATTAGGAGTATTATTCCTTGTATTAGTATTGTTATTATTATTTTTATTATGATTAGTATTCCTTGAAGTAGTAGTAGTATTATTCCTTGTATTATTATTGTTGTTATTATTATTCCTTCTATTAATATTTGTATTATTATTATTCCTTGTATTATTATTAATATCATTATTCATATTATTATTATTTATTTTATTATTCCCACCCACCCCTGCCGAGCAGATCTGGTACAAAGGGAAAATTACAGCTATTACAATAAAAACAAATGTATTATTGTTATTATTATTATTTTTATTACGATTAGTATTCCTTTAATTATTATTAGTAGTATTATTCCTTGTATTATTATTAATATTATTATTCCTTCTATTATTATTAGTAGTAGTAATATTATTATTACTCCTTGTATTATTATTATTATTAGTAGTAGTAATAATATAATTATTCAGGGTATTATTATTATAATTATTATTTATAATAATAATTTTATTATTCCCACCCGCCACTGCCTAGCAGATCTGGTGCAAAGGGAAAATTACAGCTATTACAATCATGATAAATGTATTATTGTTATTACTATTATTTTTATTACAATTAGTATTCCTTGAATTATTATTATTATTATAATTATTATTATTCCTTGTATTATTATTGTTATTATTATTATTATTTTTATTACGATTAGTATTCCTTGAATTATTATTAGTAGTATTATTCCTTGTTTTATTATTGTTATTATTTTTATTATTATTATCATTATTCCTTGTATTATTATTATTATTATTATTATTAATATCATTATTCATTGTATTATTATTATTATTATTTACTTTATTATTCCCACCCACCACTGCTGAGCAGATCTGGTGCAAAGGGAAAACTACAGCTATTACAATAATGAGAAATGTATTATTGTTATTATTATTATTTTTATTACGATTAGTATTCCTTGAATTATTATTAGTAGTAGTATTATTCCTTGTATTATTATTGTTATTATTATTAATATTATTATTATTCCTTCTATTATTATTATTATTATTATTATTATTAATATTATTATTATTCCTTCTATTATTATTATTATTATTATTAATATGCATTGTATTATTATTATTATTATTATTATTATTAATAATAATAATTTTATTATTCCCACCCACCACTGCCGAGCAGATCTGGTGCAAAGGGAAAATTACACCTATTGCAATAATGACAAATGTATTATTGTTATTATTTTTATTACGATTAGTATTCCTTGAAATATTATTAGTATTATAATTATTATTATTCCTTGTATTATTATTGTTATTATTATTATTTTTATTACGATTAGTATTCCTTGAATTATTATTATTAGTAGTATTATTCCTTGTATTATTATTGTTATTATTATTAATAATAATTATTCTATTATTCATATAATTATTAATAATAAGAAGAAGAAGATGAAAAATATTAATAATATGAATAATAATAATATTTAGTGGTATGTCATAAATCCACCTTACCCTGTTCCTCGAATTCTACCCCCTCCCCCATCAGTCCATGCCCTTGCTTCCCATTGCCCACCATATCTGGAATTCCATTTTAATGAAGGACAGTCTGACACTTTTTTCCTCCTCTTAACCTCAAAGTGGAACATTGGTTTAGCCAAACTTCTTCATTCCTTCCTGGTCATCTCCTCTCACTCACACCTCCAGATCTTCTCTGGTGCTGCACCACTTTCCTGGAAGCCTGTTCCATATTAGAGATATCAGGCACTCCCCAACCTTCCAAGTCTAGAACATTCCATCTCAAAGCCCATCTTTGGGTGTCACTATATACTTATCCAGTCAGATGTTTCTTGTTAAAATAATTAAATAATAAAATTGTTATTATTCACCTCCAGATCTTCTCTGGTCTTTTCTGGAAGCCTGTCCTATATTAGAGATATCAAGAACTCCCAACCTTCCAAGTCCAGAAAATTTACCCTCAAAGCTCATCTTTTGGTGTAACTAAATACTTACCAGATAGGTATTTCTTTCCAAAATATTAACATTGTTGTTTTTTTTATTAATATGACTATTATTGTTACTATTATTACCAACTTTTTTTTTCTTATTAACACCATCAGTTATTACTACTACTACTAAAAATAATAATATCATTTTTTTTATTATAATAACTATTATTATTATTTATAATAATAACAATACCACCATTGTTTTGTATTATTATTATTTTATTATTACCACCATTGGTTATTACTACTACTAAAAATAATAATAATAATAAAGCCATTATTGTTTATTATTATTATTATTATTATTATTATTAATAATAATAACACAATTGTTTTGTATTATTATTTTTATTATTAGTATTATTATTTATAATAATAACAATAATAACATCACCATTGTTTTGTATTATTATTATTATTACCACCTTTGGTTATTACTACTACTAAAAATAATAATAATAATAATGCCATTATTGTTTTTTTTATTATTATTATTATTAATAATAATAATAATAATAACACCACCATTGTTTTGTATTATTATTTTTATTATTAGTATTATTATTATTTATAATAATAACACCACCATTGTTTTGTATTATTATTTTTATTATTATTAGTATTATTATTATTTATAATAATAATAACAATAATACCACCATTGTTTTGTATTATTCTTATAATTATTATTACCACCATTGGTTATTACTACTACAACTAATAATAATAATAATAAACCATTATTGTTTATTATTATTATTATTATTATTATTATTATTAATAATAATAATAATACCATCATTGTTTAATAATAATAATAATAATAATATTATTATTATTATTATGAAGAAGAAGAAAATAAAGAAGAATATTTAGCAGTATGTCATCAGCCTACCTCATATCCCCCTTAGCCTGCTCTTCTAACTATTTCCCCTCCCCCATCCCCCCATTCATGCTGCCATTCTCGTCCACCGGAGCCCTGAGCGGGACGCCCTGTTTAAGCTCCGAGTGGGAGTGTATAGGAGTTTACACACCACTAATGCCGGGACAAGACCATCCAGTGCCCAGGGCAAAAATGGCAAACTGCGCCCCAAACCCCACCCCCACCCTTGGAAGTTTCACAAATTAGTGTCTTTTGAAGACAAAAACATATTTAAAACATTAGAAATTTAATTACGTTTAATTACTCAAAACAGAATTCACTCGCACTTTTTAACAATACTGATGTTAGTGGTTTCAGCGCTCCAACTATTTTTTTTCAACCCTCTTCTGCTTGTGGGGATGCATAATATGCTTTAAAATATCATTCCTGCTGAGTTTTGAACCGCAAGGTGTAATGAAGAGAAATCGGGAGCAAAGTAAGCCCCATTATTGCAGCAATAATAACCCCCAGCACTGATGTCATTGATGCAATAATAACCCCCAGCACTGATGTCATTGATGTAATAATAACCACCTGCACTGGTGTCAGTAGTGGAAAAAACACCCACGTATTGGTGCCAGTTTCTGGAATAATAATCTCCTGTATTGGTGACAATTTTCACTGGAAACAACCCCCAGCATTGGTTCCAGTTTATACAGTAATAACCCCCAGCATTGGTTCCAGTTTATACAGTAATAACCCCCAGCATTGGTTCCAGTTTATACAGTAATAACCCCCAGCATTGGTTCCAGTTTACCCAGTAATAACCCCCCAGAATTGTTTCCAGTTTATACAGTAATAACCCCCAGCATTGGTTCCAGTTTACGCAGTAATAACCCCCCAGCATTGGTTCCAGTTTATACAGTAACAACCCCCAGCATTGATTCCAGTTTATGCAGTAATAACCCCCCAGCATTGGTTCCAGTTTATACAGTAATAACCCCCAGCATTGGTTCCAGTTTACCCAGTAATAACCCCCCAGCATTGGTTCCAGTTTACCCAGTAATAACCCCCCAGCATTGGTTCCAGTTTATACAGTAATAACCCCTCAGCATTGGTTCCAGTTTATACAGTACAACCCCCAGCATTCGTGCCAGTTTATACAGTAATAACCCCCAGCATTGGTTCCAGTTTACCCAGTAATAACCCCCCAACATTGGTTCCAGTTTATACAGTAATATCCCCCCAGCATTGGTTCCAGTTTATACAGTAATAACCCCCCAGCATTGGTTCCAGTTTATACAGTAATAACCCCCAGCATTGGTTCCAGTTTACCCAGTAATAACCCCCCAGCATTGGTTCCAGTTTATACAGTAATATCCCCCCAGCATTGGTTCCAGTTTATACAGTAATAACCCCCCAGCATTGGTTCCAGTTTACCCAGTAATAACCCCCCAGCATTGGTTCCAGTTTATACAGTAATAACCCCCCAGCATTGGTTCCAGTTTATACAGTAATAACCCCCAGCATTAGTGCCAGTTTATACAGTAATAACCCCCAGCATTGGTTCCAGTTTATGCAGTAATAACCCCCAGCATTGGTTCCAGTTTATACAGTAATAACCCCCAGCATTGGTTCCAGTATATGCAGAAATAACCCCCAGCATTGGTTCCAGTTTATACAGTAATAACCCCCCAGCATTGGTTCCAGTTTATGCAGAAATAACCCCCAGCATTGGTTCCAGTTTCTGCAGAAACAACCCCCAGCATCGGTTCCAGTTTATACAGTAATAACCCCCAGCATTGGCGCATACTGTATATATTTTTGGTTAGTGGTGTTATGCTACAAAAACCTCCCTTTTTGGCAGCCCCTTAACTTTCCTGCATTGATGGTCAGTGGCGGTGATATTAAAGTCATCCCTCACCAATGGCAGTCAGTGGCAGTTTAAATTAACCCCTTCATAATGCAGGATGCCACTGAGGCCACATTCACACCTGAGCGTTTTGTAACTTCCAAAATGCTTGAGGAGCAAAATCAATTATTCTCAATGGAGACGGTTAACATCTCCACTCCAAGTCGCCTGAAGCTCAAAGAATATCTGGAGCTTTTTTTGTAGATCAAATTGGACAGATTTGCACGTCTTTGGCTTGGTTTTATTCCAATAAAAATGAATGGAAACACGTGACTTGCGCATTTCCCTCGTTTTGTCACGCGTTTTTGTGTGAATTTCTGCATTTTTTAACGAACAATGATGATAAAAATTTTTTAAAAAATGGTAATAATATATGAATAAATAAATGTAAAATAAATACACAAATAAATAAAAATCATCATAAAATAATAAATAATTAGGTTAATCATATGTAATAAATAAATAAACAAACCCTAACCTTAACCCTAACTAAATTAGGAAAAAAATATTATTATTATTATCATTATTAATAATAATAATAAAAAAATAATAATATAAATACAAACCCAAACCGAACAAAAAAATAAATTAATAATTATTATTTTTATTATTATTTATTTTGTGTTTGGGTGTTTATTATTTTATTATTATTAATATTATTATTATTATCACTATTAATAATAAAATACAAACCCAAACCGAACAAAAAATAAATTAATAATAATAATAATTATTATTATTATTTATTTTGTGTTAGGGTGTTTATTATTTTATTATTATTAATATTATTATTATTATCACTATTATTATTAATAATAATAATAATAATAATAAATTACAAACCCAAACCAAACAAAAAAATAAATTAATAATAATAATTATAATTATTATTATTTATTTTGTGTTAGGGTGTTTATTATTTTATTATTATTAATATTATTATTATTATTATCACTATTAATAATAATAATAATAATAATAAAATACAAACCCAAACCAAACAAAAAATAAATTATTAATAATAATAATAATAATAATTTATTTTGTGTTAGGGTGTTTATTATTTTATTATTATTATTATTAATAAACAAAAGGTCGAGTACCTGGCTGCTCATCCCTAAATGAATACATGTACCAAAAGACCCCCCAGTGGGACTTTATTGCAGCAATGGGATATTACACGTATATCCAAGAGAACATTTTTGTAAAAGAATTATTAGCTTTATTACATACACATATTTTATATAAATAGATTTTAAGGAACATCGCTCCGACAATATTCTTACAAAAAAACTTTCTTCACAAGGTCAAAGACCACTCAGGAAGGCAGAGAAAATTACACTGACGCGTTTCGATCACTCCACATTTTAGATCTTCTTCAGGGATATAAAGACAAGGAAAGTTTCTGGTAAACATGTAAACAATAACAGGTAAATATGCCAAAAAAAGACAACTGGTCACTGGAATTTTTGTCTCATAACCAAGAATAATACTCGCTGCTCACTTCCTGGCCTGGAGATGGCGTCACCCTGCAGAGCAGTGGGCCTGGACTGTCCATTCCCAGATGGTTGGAGATCACCCCGCCTGACGGTAGTGCACGCCGTGTGCAGGAACCTACAGAGTGCTTCCAGCGTTCAGCACCCCGCTGCCACTCTGCAAAGTGACCTGGGCAGGGCAAGCTTCAGCAGCAGTTTGATAGTAGCTTCTCTAGCCATGCTGCGCTCCTCCCTCCCCGTTCAACTGTGGTGCCCAAGGCACCTGTCCCCTCTGCTCCGCCCCTTTTGTTCTGGCTCTGAATGAGCTCATTTCTTTGTCACTTTGCTCTCTCCTCCTATTAACATGTTCCTTGCACTGCAGCACAAATGACTGACTCTCTGGGCTGCTTCTCCCTCTCCAAGTCTGAGCAGTGCTGTACAGGGACTGCAGGAGACTGATACCAGGTCGCATTAAGGTACGTTGCTTGAATTTAAAAAAAAAATGAATGATGTGTATTTGGATACAAAGTTGCAGTATTGTCAGTTGTGCTTTTTATATCTGCCTAGAGTTTAGATCGATGTTATCAATGCCCTCCTAATGAATTTCTGTGAGTTGGTGGACTTGCTGAAAACAATGCCCTCCCTCTGTGGCTGATACCAGAATGTTTTCATGAGGAACATATGAGGGCGGTCACTACTTACTTCCATATTGAAACGCTGATTGCTGACCTGCTACGCTGCCCCACATGGAAGAAAATATATTTGAAATACTAAAATTTTGCCCATATTCAATATATTTCAATACACACACATATATATACATATATAAAATGGGAGATTATGGGTCAGTCAAAGTCCTGTCCTGGGGGATTATGGATCAGTCAAAGTCCTGTCCTGGAGGATTATGGGTCAATCAAAGTCCTATCCTGGGGGATTATGGGTCAGTCAAAGTCCTGTCCTGGAGGATTATGGGTCAATCAAAGTCCTATCCTGGTGGATTATGGGTCAATCAAAGTCCTGTCCTGGAGGATTATGGGTCAATCAAAGTCCTGTCCTGGAGGATTATGGGTCAATCAAAGTCCTGTCCTGGGGAATTATGTGTCAGTCAAAGTCCTGTCCTGGAGGATTATGGGTCAGTCAAAGTCCTGTCCTGGAGGATTATGGGTCAAAGTCCTGTCCTGGGGGATTATGGGTTACTCAAAGCCCTGCCCTAGGGGATTATGGGTTGGTCAAAGCCCTGCCCTGGGGGATTATGGGTTGGTCAAAGCCCTGCCCTGGGGGATTATGGGTTGGTCAAAGCCCTGCCCTGGGGGATTATGGGTTGGTCAAAGCCCTGCCCTGGGGGATTATGGGTTGGTCAAAGTCCTATCCTGGGGGATTAGGGGTTAGTCAAAGCCCTGCCCTGGGGGATTATGGGTTAGTCAAAGTCCTGTCTTGGGGGATTATGGGTCAGTCAAAGTCCTGTCCTGGAGGATTATGGGTCAGTCACTGAACCCCCCCACATGTCAGTGTCTTCCCCATGTCACGTCCCCCCCATGTCACTGACCCCCACACATGTCACTGTCCTCCCCATGTCACTTCCTCCCCCCATGTCACTGTCCTCCCCATGTCACGGTCCCCCCCAAATGTCACTGTCCTCCCCATGTCAGGGCCCCCCCACTGTACTCCCCCCACATGTCACTGTCCTCCCCATGTCAGTCCCCCCCCCCCTCATGTCACTGTCCCCCCACATGTCACTGTATTATACATGGAGATCATATCCCCCTTATGTATTATACATGGAGATCATATCCCCCCTTATGTATTATACATGGAGATCACATCCCCCCTTATGTATTATACATGGAGATCATATCCCCCCTTATGTATTATACATGGAGATCACATCCCCCCTTATGTATTATACATGGAGATCATATCCCCCCCTTATGTATTATACATGGAGATCACATCCCCCCTTATGTATTATACATGGAGATCATATCCCCCCCTTATGTATTATACATGGAGATCATATCCCCCCTTATGTATTATACATGGAGATCATATCCCCCCTTATGTATTATACATGGAGATCACATCCCCCTTATGTATTATACATGGAGATCATATCCCCCCTTATGTATTATACATGGAGATCATATCCCCCCCTTATGTATTATACATGGAGATCATATCCCCCTTATGTATTATACATGGTGATCATATCCCCCCCCTTATGTATTATACATGGAGATCATATCCCCCCTTATGTATTATACATGGAGATCATATCCCCCCTTATGTATTATACATGGTGATCATATCCCCCTTATGTATTATACATGGAGATCATATCCCCCCCATGTATTATACATGGTGATCATATCCCCCCCCTTATGTATTATACATGGAGATCATATCCCCCCTTATGTATTATACATGGAGATCATATCCCTCCTTATGTATTATACATGGTGATCATATCCCCCCCTTATGTATTATACATGGTGATCATATCCCCCCTTATGTATTATACATGGAGATCATATCCCCCCTTATGTATTATACATGGAGATCATATCCCCCCCTTATGTATTATACATGGAGATCATATCCCCCCCTTATGTATTATACATGGAGATCATATCCCCCTTATGTATTATACATGGAGATCATATCCCCCCTTATGTATTATACATGGAGATCATATCCCCCCTTATGTATTATACATGGAGATCATATCCCCCCTTATGTATTATACATGGAGATCATATCCCCCCTTATGTATTATACATGGAGATCATATCCCCCCTTATGTATTATACATGGAGATCATATCCCCCCTTATGTATTATACATGGAGATCATATCCCCCCTTAATCTCCTCTTCTCAGTAGAGAATACATTCAGTTCCTCTAATCTTTCCTCATAGCTGATCTCCTCCATGCCTCTTATCAGTTTGGTTGCCCTTCTCTGTACTTTCTCCAGTTCCCCAATGTTCTTTCTGTGAATTGGAGCCCAAAACTGAACTGCATATTCCAGATGAGGTGTTACTAATGATTTGTACGGGGGGGGGGGGGGGTGATATTTCTCTCTCTGGAGTCTATACCTCTTTTAATACAAGAGAGGATTTTGCTTGCTTTAGAACCCGCAGCTTGGCATTGCTGCCATTATTAAGCTTGTGATCTGCCAGAACCCCCAGATCCTTCTCAACCATTGACCCCCCCCAAGATCCTTCTCCACCATTGACCCCCCCAGATCCTTCTCCACCATTAACCCCCCCCCCCCAAGATCCTTCTCCACCATTGACCACCCCCAGATCCTTCTCCACCATTGACCTCCCCAGTTGTACCCCCCCCCCCAGTATGTATGGTGCATGCATATTCTTAGCCCCCAAGTGCAGAACCTTACATTTATCAACATTAACCCTCATTGGCCCCATAGCCCCCCAATTACACAGAACATTGAGGTTGGCTTGTAAATTGGAGACATCCTGTAAGGACGTTATTCCCGGCACAGCTTGGTGTCATCTGCAAAGACTTAAATGGGATTTATAATCCCCGACCGATATCATTTATAAATATATTAAAAAGTAAGGGTCCCAACACTGAACCCTGGGGTATCCCACTAACACTGAACATTGGGGTACACCACTAATAACACTGAACCTCGGGGTACATCACTAATACTAAACATTGGGGTACACCACTAGCAACACTGAACCTTGGGCTACACAACTAATAACACTGAACCTTGGGGTACACCACTAATAACACCGAACCTTGGGGTACCCCACTAATAACACTGATCTTTGGGGTACACCATTAACAATGAACCTTGAGGTACACCACTAACAACACTGAACCTTGGGGTACACCACTAACAACAATGAACCTTGGGGTACACCACTAATAACACTGAACCTTGGGGTACATCACTAATAACACTGAACCTTGGGGTACATCACTAATAACACTGAACCATGGGGTACATCACGAGCAACACTGAACCTTGGGGTACCTCACTAATAACACTGAACCTTGGGGTACATCACTAATAACACCAAACCTTGGGGTACATCACTAATAACACTGATCTTTGGGGTACACCATTAATAATGAACCTTGGGGTACACCACTAATAACATTGAATTTTGGGGTACATCACTAATAACACTGAACCTTGGGGTACATCACTAGCAACACTGAACCTTGGGGTACACCACTAATAAAACCAAACCTTGGGGTACATCACTTACACTGAACCTTGGGGTACCCCACTAACAACACCGAACCTTGGGGTACATCACTAATAACACCGAACCTTGGGGTACCCCACTAATAACACTGATCTTTGGGGTACACCATTAACAATGAACCTTGAGGTACACCACTAACAACACTGAACCTTGGGGTACACCACTAACAACACTGATCTTTGGGGTACACCATTAATAATGAACCTTGGGGTACACCACTAATAACATTGAATTTTGGGGTACATCACTAATAACACTGAACCTTGGGGTACATCACTAGCAACACTGAACCTTGGGGTACACCACTAATAAAACCAAACCTTGGGGTACATCACTTACACTGAACCTTGGGGTACCCCACTAACAACACCGAACCTTGGGGTACATCACTAATAACACTGAACCCTGGGGTACCCCACTGATAACACTGAACCTTGGGGTACCCCACTAATAACACTGAACCTTGGGGTACCCCACTAATAACACTGAACCTTGGGGTACATCACTAATAACACTGAACCCTGGGGTACCCCACTAATAACACTGAACCTTGGGGTATTTATTTAAATTCCAGTCCTGGATTTTGGGTTAGGAAAGGCTCTGTCCTGAAGGAAAAGGCTAGTCAAAGTCCTGTTATGGGTTACCCAAAGCCCTGTCCAGAAGGCCAAAATCCTTTACATGGAGATCTTACATCCTTCCATGCTGCAGGGAACAACGTTTGGAGTTCTTCCTTAATTTTCCCAGAATCCCTTTCCACAAGGCTTTGGTTCTCCCGTTTGAGGACAGAGGAGCATTAGATCAAAGTAATACAGAAATGGGTGAACAGAGAGAACACAACGGCTTGAAAGCTGCTACAATAACATCATGCGTGGAGGCCTCCATGAAATATTAAACCGCCTTCTGCCATCATGAAGAAGCCACTTAAGACTTAGGAGCTGAGGCCTAACGTCCCTCGACTTCTATCCTCTCCGTACTTCTCCATCAAAAATGCAGGAAGCTGAAATTTCGGGCTTCAATTAAACATTTATGAACGTGATCCTGACTTGATAACATCCAGGTCCATCTGTCACCTCGTCTCCCAAGGCTGTCTATGCCAGGGGGACCTATAATAGAGGCATGTGTTCCATTCTCCATGACTTCCTGTTCAGAGATCCAGAAGCTCTTTTGCACCTCATCTGTAGATAAGATCCAAGCCGAGGAGAAATTCCGGCACCTTCAGAAGGACGGAGGGGAAGAACCTGCTGAGTGTTTTGCTGCAGTCAACTTTTTCGAACTTTGAGAAACTAAAGGACACCAGTCTGTATAAACATGGAACTCTTTATTTGAAACTCGAACTGGCTTTTTATACACTCAGGGGACAAATTCCCCCTCCCTGCATAATGACACAGGGCGGGGCAATCTACACTTAGCAACAAGACACACCAACAGACAGTCCCACCAGGAGGGCTGCTGGAGACACCCTCCACCAAGCCAATACACACAAACACATACATCCCATAATAGTTTGCACCCAAGCAAGCCACACAATAGAACAATGGGATGCAACCACATGGCATTACTATAAACAATAAACAACCCCCCCAACCCAATATCAGGACAGATCACCCTGTACCCCTAACAGGCACAGGGTGACTTACACATAAGAGGGATATGGGGAGCTGAGTCCAATCCATTATGCTCAATCTACAGATCCGATCCATTCTGCGGGGAAAGTCGGAGGGGGTATCCCCAAGTGTTACCGCACCGGGTGACACCAACCCTAGGGATACCTCTGCCTGTAGAACCTCCCAGCCTGCACCCAAGCAAGCCACACAATAGAACAATGGGATGCAACCACATGGCATTACTATAAACAATGAACAACCCCCCCAACCCAATATCAGGACAGATCACCCTGTACCCCTAACAGGCACAGGGTGACTTACACATAAGAGGGATATGGGGAGCTGAGTCCGATCCATTATGCTCAATCTACAGATCCGATCCATTCTGCGGGGATCTTCGGAGGGGGTATCACCAAGTGTTACCGCACCGCGTGACACCAAACCTAGGGACGCCTCTGCCTGTAGAACCTCCCAGCCTGCACCCAAGCAAGCCAAACAATAGAACAATGGGATGCAACCACATGGAATTACTATAAACAATGAACAACCCCCCCAACCCAATATCAGGACAGATCACCCTGTATCCCTAACAGGCACAGGGTGACTTACACATAAGAGGGATATGGGGAGCTGAGTCCGATCCATTATGCTCAATCTACAGATCCGATCCATTCTGCGGGGATCGTCGGAGGGGGTATCACCAAGTGTTACCGCACCGAGTGACACCAACCCTAGGGACGCCTCTGCCTGTAGAACCTCCCAGCCTGTCCTGAGGTGAACTCCTGCCACACTCCCAGGCTGACTCATCCCAGGCTGCTACTCGGCCTCTATCTAAAAAAAGAAAAAAAAAAAAACAAGCAGCCTATCTAGCTAACCTAGAGGGCGTTACACGGGAAATGAAGAAGGCAGCCAGGGAAGAACGTGCTGCTTAGCTGCTTAAAAGATGCAGATTTAAAAAGATTGAAATTGAATCCCGATATGACATTAACATGTTGAGGCGTGTGTGAGATGGTAGTGATTGCGTTTCCTTTTACTACAAGGTGGGAGTATTGGATGAAAGTGAGCGCCCAGTCAATCTCCGTATCCTCCATCAGGAATCTGCAGCCTCTTAATGGTTTCCAGGCAATTAATTTTCTATTGCTCATTTTATCAGGCCGGGCAGAGATTGCATTTTATTTAATTAGCGATGTGAGAGTCGGCTGATTATGTGACTCTCTGTTATCAAACTGGAGAGATAAAGACATTGCTAAGGTTGGATCTGACAATGGGGCGCTTGTAGGTGAGATCCGAGGGCAGCCAGGTAAGAGGCACAGCAACAAAACAGGTTTTTTGTTTTTATTTTAATTATTATTTTGTCTTGGGTCATTTATAAAGTGCCTGAGTGCAGGGGGCTCCATTCTTTCCACACAAAGGGCCAGTTTACTGTCCTTCAGACTTTTAAGGAGGAAGTTTTTGCCCATTAAAAGCAGAAAATTCCCAAGTGACAGTGGACTTAACCAATGCCCCTTCATTGGTGTCAGAGGGGGGAATAGTGACCCATCATTGGTGTCAGCGGGGGGAATAGTGACCCATCATTGGTGTCAGTGGGGGGAATAGTGCCCCATCATTGGTGTCAGTGGAGGAATAGTGCCCCATCATTGGTGGCATTGGGAGAAATAGTGTCCCATCATTGGTGGCATTGGGAGAAATAGTGCCCCATCATTGGTGTCAGTGGGAGAAATAGTGACCCATCATTGGTGTCAGTGGAAGGAATAGTGCCCCATCATTGGTGTCAGTGGGAGGAATAGTGCCCCATCATTGGTGTCAGTGGGAGGAATAGTGCCCCATCATTGGTATCAGTGGGAGGAATAGTGCCCCATCATTGGTGTCAGTGGGAGGAATAGTGCCCCATCATTGGTATTGGAATCAGTGAAAAGAATAGAGCAAAATTGTTGTTGTCAGTGGGAGACAGAGTACCTCATCGTTGGGGTCAGTAGGGGGAATAATGCCCCAATATTGGTATCAGTGGGCAGATAAATGTGCCATCATTGGTGTCAGTGGTAGGAATACAGCCCAATCATAAGTGTCAGAGAGAGAGTGCCCCATTCTTGGTATCAGTGGGGGGAATAGTGCTCCATCATTGGTGTCAGTGGGAGGAATAGTGTTCCATCATTGGTATCAGTGGGAGGAATAGTTCCCCATCCTTGGTATCAGTGGGAGGGATAGTGCCCCATCATTGGTGTCAGTGGGAGGAATAGTGCCCCATCATTGGTATCAGTGGGAGGAATAGTGCCCCATCATTGGTGTCAGTGGGAGGAATAGTGCCCCATCATTGGTATCAGTGGAAGGAATAGTGTCCCATCATTGGTATCAGTGGGAGGAATAGTGTCCCATCATTGGTGCCAGTGGGAGGAATAGTGTCCCATCATTGGTGTCATTGGTAGGAATTGTGCCCCATCATTGGTGCCAGTGGGAGGAATAGTGTCCCATCATTGGTGTCATTGGTAGGAATTGTGCCCCATCATTGGTGTCAGCGGGAGGAATAGTGTCCCATCATTGGTATCAGTGGGAGGAATAGTGCCCCATCATTGGTATCAGTGGGAGGAATAGTGCCCCATCATTGGTGTCATTGGGAGGAATAGTGCTGCATCACTGGTCTGAGAAAGAATGCCTCATTGTTGGTGTCAGTTGGAGGAATAGTGCCCCATCGTTGGTGTCAGTGGAATAGTTACCCATCTTTGGTATCAGTGGGAAGAATAGTGTCCCATCACTGGTGTCAGGAGAAGGGGTAGAGCCCCATCATTGGTATTGGTATTAGTGGGAGATATAGTACTCCATTACTGGCGCAAGTGGGAGCAATATTGCCCCATCATTATGTCAGAGGGAGGAATAGAGCAAAATCATTGGTGACAGTGGGAGGAAGAATGCCTCATCGTTGGGTTAAGTGGGGGGAATAATAGACTATCACTACTGCCAGTGGGAGGAATACAGTCCCTTCAGAGAGAGGAATAGTGCCCCATCCTTGGTTTTGAGACAGCGACCAGAATACCATCCCCACTGTGAAGCATGATGGTGGCTCACTGATGTTTTTTTTTTTTTTGGGGGGGGGGGGTGCAAGCTCTAAAGACACAGTGAATTGTGAAAATTGATGGCAAGATGAAAAAAGCATGTTAAAAACTGTGCATGGGACGCTCTTGGATTTTCCAACACGACCACGACCCTACGCACAAGGCCAAGTTGACCCTCCAGTGGTTACAGCAGAAAAAGGTGAAGGTTCTGGAGCAGGGGCGGACTGACCATTGGGCCCGGAGTCGGTAGGGGGCCCCATGAGATGCCCCTAGTACCTTTTATAGGCTTTTTCATAGGCTTTTTTGGGTGTGGGCGAGGACACGGGGGCCCCATGATCCCCTATTGCCTGGGGGCCCCATGAGTTGTCAGTCCGCCCCTGTTCTGGAGTGACTATCACAGTCTCCTGACCTTAATAACATCAAGCAACTCTGGGGAGATCTCAAGATTAGGTTTGATCTGACAGCGAACATTGGGCTAATGACGGCCACAAAGAATTATCAGCCGAAATTGTTTTTGCAGACTTCTTAACTATGTTTCAATTAAAATTGTCCATTTCAATATTTGTCTTTTGGTGCCTAAAACAATCCCAGACCAGGTTTTGTAATTATCTGTAACAATTTATTATACATAAACTGTTTGCTGCCTCTGACCACTGGACTGCACGAGGTCCGTGGCGGAGTGGGTTCTGGTCAACAGGGCTGCTGTTAGAAACCACAGGGCCCCAAACAGCCAACCTGACAGAGCCCCCCAAACCACGGGACCCCATACAGCCAACCTGACAGGGCCCCCCAAACCACGGGACCCCATACAGCCAACCTGAAAAGTCCTCCACCATTCCCCAAAAAAAAAAACACTGTTTACTATGCTTCAATTATGAATGAACACAGTGATTGATTGGTACCAATCATTCATTGTGTTCATTCAGGAAAGGAAGGGGCTGGTAAATGTGACATATCCTATTGAAGGATCCTATTGTATGCAGCTGATGGGAATGAGAGGAGGGAAGCCAGCAACATTGCAGGGGTGGAGGCAGCAAGGGGAATTGTTTGGTGTACAGGGAGGATAATGGGTGCACCGGGGTGGGGCAATTACTGTATCTGTTTCCCTGTGTGGCCCTCTCTGCAGCATCTGAAAGCTGCCTTCTTCTCTCTCCCTCCCGCTGGCTTTCAGCTGCTGCAGAGAGAGCCATACAGGGGATCGGTTCCAGTAATTGCGCCCCGCCGGGCCAATCACTCTCCCTGCCCACATCCAATTCACCCAGCTGCCTGGGCCCCTCTGCTGGCGATGGGTCCCCGTACAGGAAGACTGCTGGTACCCCCTTATCCATGGCCCTGCTGGTCATCAAGGGCAAAAGGAGGCACCGGAAGTGTGGTTTGAGCAGAATTCCTTCTCTCAATACTTGGACCTTTTGGTTTAGTGGCAAGGTGTCAGTATCTCAATGGAATTATCTCAGAGATTCTGTTACCTTGCATGACTTTCAGTTGACGGGAGCCATGTTTGTCAGCAAATCTCATTAAAACTGAAAATTCTCCTGAACATCTGATACAATCAGACCAGTAACAGAAGATGAACAAGTCAATTGCAAATCCAGAAAATCCTTTTCTAACAAATAAGTGATTGTTCATTTACCTGATCAGTCCTCTGAGATTCCTACAATCCATAGATCCTGATTCACATTTGAACTGAGCGAGCTCATTGTTTTGGAATGTTTATACTGTACTTGTTTTTTTTTGCATGCATTTTCAGCTTGAGCATTTTTTTTATTTTTAGCCAATGGAGACTTCCACTGGAGAATTATAGGCAATGGAGACTTCCACTGGAGAATTTTAGGCGATGGAGACTTCCACTGGAGAATTGTAGGCGATGGAGACTTCCACTGGAGAGTTTTAGGCAATGGAGACTTCCATTGGAGAATTTTAGCCAATGGAGACTTCCATTGGAGAATTTTAGCCAATGAAGACTTCCACTCGAGAATTTTAGGCAATGGAGACTTCCACTCGAGAATTTTAGGCAATGGAGTCTTCCATTGGAGAATTTTAGCCAATGAAGACTTCCATTGGAGAATTTTAGCCAATGAAGACTTCCATTGGAGAATTTTAGCCAATTAAGACTTCCATTGGAGAATTTTAGGCAATAGAGACTTTCACTGGAGAATTTTAGCCAATGGAGACTTCCACTGGAGAATTTTAGCCAACGGAGAGTTTCCACCTAGTTCCTGGGTAAGGAAATGCGGTGCATTTTTCAGGCGCTCCCAATGAAGTCTATTGGCTCCAAACTGGCCAAATCTTTTTCTAACGAATAAGTGATTGTTCATTTACCTGATCAGTCCTCTGAGATTCCTACAATCCATAGATCCTGACTCACATTTGAGCTGAGCGAGCTCATTATTTTGAAATGTTTATACGGTGCTCTTTTTTTTTTGCATGCATTTTCAGCTTGAGCAATTTTTTTATTTTTAGCCAATGGAGACTTCCACTGGAGAATTTTAGGCAATGGAGACTTTCACTGGAGAATTTTAGGCAATGGAGATGTTCACTGGAGAATTTTACCCAATGGAGACGTTCACTGGAGAATTGTAGCCAATGGAGACTTCCACTGGAGAATTTTAGGCAATGGAGACTTCCACTGGAGAATTTTAGCCAATGAAGTATTCCACTCGAGAATTTTAGGCAATGGAGACTTCCACTCAAGAATTTTAGGCAATGGAGTCTTCCATTGGAGAATTTTAGCCAATGAAGACTTCCATTGGAGAATTTTAGCCAATAAAGACTTCCATTGGAGAATTTTAGCCAATGGAGACTTCCACTGGAGAATTTTAGCCAACGGAGAGTTCCCAGCTAGCTCCTGGGTAAGGAAATGTGGTGCGTTTTTCAGGCGCTCCCACTGAAGTCTATTGAGTCCAAATTGGCCAACTCTGCCCCAAAAGAAGCTCATCTAGCTCATCAAGCTCATCTTTTTGCATGCATTTTCAGCTTGAGCAATTTTTTTATTTTTAGCCAATGGAGACTTCCACTGGAGAATTTTAGGCAATGGAGACTTTCACTGGAGAATTTTAGGCAATGGAGATGTTCACTGGAGAATTTTACCCAATGGAGACGTTCACTGGAGAATTTTAGCCAATGGAGACTTCCACTGGAGAATTTTAGGCAATGGAGACTTCCACTGGAGAATTTGAGGCAATGGAGACTTCCATTGGAGAATTTTAGCCAATGAAGTATTCCACTCGAGAATTTTAGGCAATGGAGACTTCCACTCAAGAATTTTAGGCAATGGAGTCTTCCATTGGAGAATTTTAGCCAATGAAGACTTCCATTGGAGAATTTTAGCCAATGAAGACTTCCATTGGAGAATTTTAGCCAATGGAGACTTCCACTGGAGAATTTTAGCCAACGGAGAGTTCCCAGCTAGCTCCTGGGTAAGGAAATGTGGTGCGTTTTTCAGGCGCTCCCACTGAAGTCTATTGAGTCCAAATTGGCCAACTCTGCCCCAAAAGAAGCTCATCTACTTTTTCAAGTGAGGAGCTTCAAGTGACACAAGGCTCAGGTGTGAACAAACACCACTGAATGTAATGGCAATCCTAGTCAAGCGTTGAAGCGTTTCAAATTGCTCAGGTGTGATAAATAAACTGATTTTGCTGTCACAGTAGCAGGAACACTCCATTTAAAAAAAAAATAATAATAACGCTTGAGGCGATTGTAGCCTTATTAGTGCACATGCAACAAAAATAATCGAGTTTTGTAAAGGAATTTTTATTTATTTGCGCTAACAAACAAGCCCCAGTTACATAGTAAGTCTGGCTGGAAAAAGACAAAAGTCCATCCAGTTCAACCATTAAAAAAAAAAGTTAGAGTCCTCCACCCACCATGGATCCAGAGGAAGGCAAAAAAACCCAGCAAAGCACGATCCAATTTGCTCCTGCAGAGGAAAAAATTCCTTCCTGCAATCGGATATTCCCTGGATCAACTTTCCCTATAAATGTTATATCCAGTTATATTCTGTGTATCCAAGAAACAATCCAGGACTTTCCTACAGCAATTCACTGAGCTGGCCACAACCAACTCTTGAGGGAGTCTATTCCACATTCTCACAGCTCTTACTGTGAAGAAACCTTTCCGTGTTTGGAGATTTAATCTCTTTTCCTCCAGACATAAAGAGCGCCCCCTTGTCCTCTGTGATGACCTCAGGGGGGATAACTACACCGAGTTCACTATATGAACCACTGATGTATTTATACATACAGTGTTGGCTTTATGACAATCACCCAATCTCAGACTCGGTTCACACCATACAGGGTATGCATGGCAGCACATCCATTTCAATGGACTGTCCAACGTGTAAAAAATGCAAAAAAAGGTGCCAAACCTTCCAAAAACACGGCTCACTAAAACACAGATGCGTTCGGGCATTAAAGTGTTATTAAATCCAGGACCCCGCATTCACTATATCCGCTCTCCCCGGACCCCGCATTCACTATATCCGCTCTCCCCGGACCCCGCATTCACTATATCCCCTCTCCCCGGACCCCGCATTCACTATATCCCCTCTCCCCGGACCCCGCATTCACTATATCCGCTCTCCCCGGACCCCGCATTCACTATATCCCCTCTCCCCGGATCCCGCATTCACTATATCCGCTCTACCCGGACCCCGCATTCACTATATCCGCTCTCCCCGGACCCCGCATTCACTATATCCGCTCTCCCCGGACCCCGCATTCACTATATCCCCTCTCCCCGGACCCCGCATTCACTATATCCCCTCTCCCCGCATTCACTATATCGGCTCTCCCCGGACCCCGCATTCACTATATCCGCTCTCCCCGGACCCCGCATTCACTATGTCCGCTCTCCCAGGACCCCGCATTCACTATATCCGCTCTCCCCGCACCCAGCATTCATATATCCGCTCTCCCCGGACCCTGCATTCACTATATCCGTTCTCCTCAGACCCCGCATTCACTATATCCGCTCTCCCCGCACCCCGCATTCACTATATCCGCTCTCCCCGGACCCCGCATTCACTATATCCGCTCTCCTCAGACCCCGCATTCACTATATCCGCTCTCCCCGGACCCCGCATTCACTATATCCGCTCTCCTCAGACCCCGCATTCACTATATCCACTCTACCCGGACCCCGCATTCACTATATTCGCTCTCCTCAGACCCCGCATTCATATATCCGCTCTCCCCGAACCCCGCATTCACTATATCCGCTCTCTCCGGACCCCGCATTCACTATATTCGCTCTCCCCGGACCCTGCATTCACTATATTTGCTCTCTCTGGACCCCGCATTCACTATATCCGCTCTCCCCGGACCCCGCATTCACTATATCCGCTCTCTCCGGACCCCGCATTCACTATATCCGGTCTCCCCGGACCCCGCATTCACTATATCCGCTCTCCCCGGACCCCGCATTCACTATATCTGCTCTCCCCGGACCCTGCATTCATTATATCCGCTCTCCCCGGACCCCGCATTCACTATATCTGGTCTCCCAGAATCCTGCATTCACTATATCCGCTCTCCCTGGACTCTGCATTCACTATATCCGCTCTCCCCGGACCCAGCATTCACTATATCCGCTCTCCCCGGACCCTTCATTCACTATATCTGGTCTCACTGTACCCTGCATTCACTATATCCGCTCTCCCCGGACCCTGCATTCACTATATCCGCTCTCCCCGGACCCCGCATTCACTATATCCGCTCTCCCCGGATCCTGCATTCACTATATCTGGTCTTCCCGGACCCCGCATTCACTATATCCGCTCTCCCCGGACCCCGCATTCACTATATCCGCTCTCCCCAGACCCCACATTCACTATATCCACTCTCCCCGGACCCCGCATTCATTATATCTGGTCTCCCTGGACCCCGCATTCACTATATCCGCTCTCCCCGGACCCCGCATTCATATGTCCACTCTCCCCGGACCCTGCATTCACTATATCCGCTCTCCCTGGACCCTGCATTCACTATATCCGCTCTCCCCGGACTCCGCATTCACTATATCCGCTCTCCCCAGACCCCGCATTCACTATATCTGGTCTCCCTGGACCCTGCATTCACTATATCCGCTCTCCCCGGACCCCGCATTCACTATATCCGCTCTCCCCGGACCCTGCATTCACTATATCCGGTCTCCCATAGTACACAGAACATGGAAATGCAATTATTGTAGTAAGTATAAACTGCTAAATCCCTTCAGCAGTATAGAGCAGTCTTGTGACTTCTATCAGTGTCCAGCAGAGCACTGGTTAAAGCTTGTAGGGGGAGTTTTCTTTTTGCTCTAGGAAGATGCAGGACCCTTGACCTCTTTCTGGACAGTGCCGATTGGCCCTGTGCTGATCACATTCACTCTCCCAAGAAAAAAAACCTCCCCAGCAATACACCAAATTGAGCATGTGCAGAGTGTCTTCACACAATATGTCTTATCAGGAGATAAGGGGGGGGGCACTGGAAGAAGGGGAGGATCAGAGAAGTCAGGATCAAACAGCATTTACACAATGCAGAAGATTAACCCCTTAGGTCCCACAGTGAGTATAACAAGCACGCTTTACTGCATCTACAGACTGATTGTACTGTTGTGGGTTTAGTAACACTGTAAAGGGCGGTGTGTTTCTGTGCGTGTTGGGAAAGCCAGCAGTTTTGAACGGGTTCCTGACACACAAAGGTGTGAACTTAGCCTCGGACATTTAATGTAAGATACACTGGATTCCTAGCACCAGAAGACCAGTACAGGCCTATGTTCATATCCGTGTGCATTGCACCCGTGCTCATACTTCTGAGCGGAGAGGTGATGTTAGACATACCATTCCAGTCCATCATGCTCACGTTCATGCTTGCATGCTCATGGACACGCACACATACCAATTAGCGTGTACACTTGGCGCCCAATGGCCTATTAGGACTGGTCTATCATTATGAGCAGTTGATGAATGGTCTTCAGCTTGTTCAGATGTTCCTGAGACCCGCTCCACTGAACCTGCTTATCTGTATATGTCCCGGTTTGCCCTTGGACTTCCCTTCTGCTCCTGCCTCAACTGGTAACCTCATTACTCTGACCTGACCTGGACTGTTTACTGGACTTGTCTTTGCCCGGCTGTTACTGACCTTGGTCTACCTTCTGGACTTGCTCTGCCTGCTGATTCAATCCCTCGCTGCCCAGTCATTGTTGGCTGCTGCCTATCTCCTGGTCCTGGTCCTGCTTCTGTTTTCCAATTTGGTGCCAAGCTGCTCCTGCATCCTGTTCTGAGGATTGCGACTACCAGCTCTACCCACCTACAGAGTGGACGTCACCAGCCAGCTACTCCGGCACTCATGCCACCTTGCCCTCACACTCTCTGCCTCTACCTTCAGGAGTGTTAGGCAAGAGGAAGGGCCATCTTAATCCATGGGCACCCCTGGGCATTACCCAGGGACACCAGGTGAATGGGGGACCCATGATAATCTTGCATTACGTCATACTGACCTGGCCTGTTTACTGGACTTGCCTTTGCCCGGCTGTTACTGACCTTGGCCTGCCTTCTGGCCTTGGCCTGCCTGCTGATTCAGTCCCTCGCTGCCCAGTCATTGTTGAGTGCTGCCTATCTCCTGGTCCTGCTTCTGTTTTCCAAATTGGTGCCAAGCTGCTGCTGCATCCTGTTCTGAGGACCGCAACTACCAGCTCTACCCACCTACACAGTGGTCGTCACCAGCCAGCTACTCCGGCACTCATGCCACCTTGCCCTCACACTCTCTGCGTCTAACTTCAGGAGTGTTGGCAAGAGGAAGGGCCATATACCCCCCCACCCCCACCCCAAGCACTGTGGCCCTTTGTGTTGATTAGTCTTTGATTTATGGCATGTTTTCTTATTGTTTAGAAACCATTTTATTGATAGTATCAATAAATATATGTTTAGCTCTATCAACTATTCATACTTTAATTCTTGTGAGTAGGTGCATAAATCGGGACAGGCTGGTAGGGGCTCCAGTGCATTTCTTTGGCCGTGGGCCCATGATGCTATTAAGACGGCGTTGGCAAGAAGTGAAAGACAGTCCTCCACAACATTCCAGTCTTCACCAGGTACGTGATAATTAATCAGCAGGCAGCTTCATTCCGACAACAGAGGTGCAAATAAAGGAACCCAACCAAGAAACACTGCAAACTGCAACCAAATCAATTCATCAAAAAGTGAATCAAAATCCTTCACTATTACTGAAGGTAATCTGGGTAAATTTAGAAAGGATTGGAGAAGACTTGAAAGCATCTGGAAAATATATGGAAGCAATGGGAGTCCTGGGGACCAGATTGGAGGTAGAAGAATGAAGGGAATGTTTTGTAAGGCAGTAGCAGGAATAGGAGAAGGGAAAAGAAAGGATGGAGGGAAAGAAAGAATAGTAAGAAAGAGGAAGAGATGGAAGCGAGGATTGAATATAAAGATTCACAGGCATAGAATGGAAAGTTGGAAAGAGAAGGGAAGAGCTATAGGACCGGGGTAAATAGTTAGGGGGTATGAGGGAGGGGGGTGTTAGCGGGGAGGGGGGATTGTAAAATTTAAGGAGAATGTTTGTATTTTAGATGGAAATATTTTACTGTGCTTTTGTAATGGAAAAAAAAAAGTTTAATAAAAGATTTAAATAAAAAAAATAAAAATCCTTCATTATTACAGTATTATACAGCTGTACCTCCAGTTATGGTCTTCATTCAATGCAAAACATGCAGTCAGGGATCCTACATGGGAGAAACAGGAGAGTGGAGTCACTTTGGGTGGGGGCCTATGGAACACAGCTCACTTTGGAGAGGTGGGGAGACCCCTGTCTCAGCTCCCCATATCCCTCTTATGTGTAAGTCACCCTGTGCCTGTTAGGGGTACAGGGTGATCTGTCCTAATATTAGGGTGGGGGGGTTGTTGATTGCTTGGTGCCATGTGGTTGCATCCCATTGTTCTATTGTGTGTCTTGCTTGGGAGCAAACTATTATGGGATGTATGTGTTTGTGTATTGGCTTGGTGGGGGGGTGTTTCCAACAGCCCTTTCTCCTGGTGGGACTGTCTGCTGGTGTGTCTCTTGTTACTAAATGTAGATTGCCCCGCCCTGTGTCATTATGCAGGGAGGGGGGGGTTGTTCCCTTGAATGTATATATCTTGTATCTGTGTTCAAATAAAGTAGTCTATTTCCTGGTTTTACTTCAAGAGTGGTGTCTGTGGTTGATGTTTGCAAGGGGAAGGGGGAGTCTAACGGAAATACCCCAAGTGCAGTCGGGGTCCGGTTCCATTACAGTGGAGTCTTATGTATTTCCCATTGCCAGATCTTTTTCATACTACATTTGGCCTTTGATCCCTTTTCGGTTCACCTCGCACTCTAGCCCCCTATGCCCGCCCCCCAGACTTACTTGCCGCGGATCCGCCTTCTCCACGTAAGCCTAGCTTAACTTAACATACATGTATTTTGTGTATTATATGTATTTCTGTCTGTATACTTCATTTGCATCTTTTTTATATGCAGTAGCACTATTATCCCTGACATTCAAGTTACGGTCCTGAAGAAGACAAATGCACAGGCGAAACGCGTTGACCGTATTTTTATCTTTGTATATTGCAGTCATTGTATTTATGTACTTGGTGATCAGATATGCGAAGCAGGCATTTTGTTCATAATTCTTGGCCCCTTTTATGGGGGTATGTTTGTATTACGGGTCCTATAAAGAATAGATGACTCTTTTATGTCAATAAATGGCTGTAGGTATTTTACTGTGTGGTGTCACGTACCTGATGGGAGACTGAATTGACGTGGTCGGCCTCACTTGTGCCACTAGCCCTGACCCTGCTGATGTTGGAACAGAGGGAGTCTAGGGACCAGGGGGACAAGAGCGCCAGTGGTTGTTGTTTGCAGCTCTTGCAGATGATGACCTTGGAAGGCGGATGATCCTCAGATTTGGACACCGTAGTAATAGGCAGAGCAGGTTTTGTGGATTGCCGGGCGTGCAGCAGAGCAAGGTAGGTAGTGAGGACCAGAAACTGGAGCAGAGTCATGGGATAGCCGGGGTCATCAACAGTCGGGCAGCGCCGTACAGAATCAGAAGGAAAAGCCAAAGTCAGGAGCAGAGCCGAAGTCTGGAACCAGTATCAGGAGAGTAATCGAAGTCGGGTCAGGAACAAGCCGGGTTGGTAACGGAGGAATCGTACAGGAACAAGCAGGACACGGGGGGAGCTGAAGACCAGTCAGCACTGAACATGAGCAGAGGCACTCCTTAAATGGGCCGTCTGGCGCTAATCTTCGCCGTGCGTGTGCACGATCGCGCATTCCTGCGCGCATGCGCACAACCGGCAGTTTTTCTGCAGGAATTCCTATGCGCATGCGCATTCTTGATCACGATTCTTCTTGCCGGAAATCCCTTACATGTGGTCTCTTACTGTGCGGCAAAGAATCCAATATCTTGCCGTACTTAGAGTCCAGATTTTTTTCTTCTGTTTCTAGTAGGATTTGGCACGAGGAAGGTTTTTTGTTTATCTTTTCAGGACAGAAACTATGAAAAGGACAGAATTTTTCGGCACACCATTCAAGAGACTAGGAATGATGGTTATTGCACACCATGGGACATCATTTTTCACACCCAGACCACTCTATGGAAGATATCAAAAAAAGGGAACTTCAAAAATACTCAGGAAAGGAAATCGTTTGAATGAAGAATGATAATTCTGTTTAACACAAAAGATAACGGCCTAAATGTGGACCTCGGTTAGTAATAAGCTGCTTTGGTTGAAAAATAACAAAATATACTTTTTTGGGGTTTTTTGAGGGAGGGGGGAGGTGATTTAGATGAATATGTTTTTTTCACTTATCTTTCTTTCACTTATCTTTTGTGGGTTTTTTTTTACTATTTTCTGTATCTGCCTGCTAAGTCCATCAAACACCTAAAAAGCTTCAAAAACACATCAGCCCCTTGTTCACCAATGTACTTTAGCACCCTCATAGAGTTGTGTAGGCTGTTAGGTAAATGTATTTGGGTCCTCTGTAAACAGTGGATCAGGGGGGTGACTGTTCGGGACTCCTCAGTCTCTCACAGGCTGCTGCTCGCTCAGATTGCTTCCCCCTATATTCTAGAGGATTCTAGAAATATATTAGGAGGAAGAATAGAAGAAGCAGCCTGAATAATGATGGAGATCCAGCCAATCCCTGGGGAGGTGTACCCAGTAGGTGGTTGGAGAGCCCATCAGTAATCTGAGCCGGGCCGTGGATAAGGGGGTACCACCAGTCCTCCTGTACAGGGCCCAGGCAGCTGGGTGAATCGGATGTGGGCAGGAAGGGTGAGCGGGGCAATTACTGCCCCTGTATATCTGTATAATCCTGTATAATAATAATTACTGGAACTGAGCCCCTGTATGGCTTTCTCTGCAGCAGCTGAAAGCTGCGTTCTTCTCCTCCCGGCTGGCTTTCAGCTGCTGCAGAAGGAAACATACCGGCGATCGGCTCCAGTAATTTACCAGCCTTTTCCATTCCTGAATGAACACAATGAACGATCAGGACCGATCACTCAATGTGTTCATTTATAACTGAAGCACAGTAAACTGAGTTATTTTTGTGAGGATGGGGGGCCCTGTTAGGTTAGCTGTATGGGACCCTATGGTTTGGGGGGCCCTGACAGGTTGGCTGTAAGGGGCCCCGTAGTTTCTAACAGCAGCACTGAGTCTGAGGCAGGAGGAAAAGTTTCTGGGTTCAGTTCTGCTAGATGAGACCCCTGTGCAGGGGCTCTGCCCTTGGGGGCAGGAGCACTAGAGGTGCCACTAAGACAGTCCCAGTTAGGCCATAGCTGGGGGACCTGTTTGCAAGCTTAGTCCTGGATTCAGTTTGGATCTGGAGAAGCTCACTGGAGAGAACCAGGAGGAATTTGGTGGGTAAAGCACCCAGCTGTCCTATGATGGTCGGAGCCTGTGTCTTCCCCACTGAGAGGAGCCTGGTAGATAGCAGAAGGAGTCAACTGATGATCCTGTGACTATGTGAGTAGATGCTCCAAGTTGAAGGTCAGTGGTTGTGTCTAGCTTGTGGTCTCTGGGAGAAGTCGTGGTCACCATCAACATTAGGGATTCTGTGGGACATTTTTGCACCGTTCAGCAAGATATAGAAGAGATCTCAAAGTGTTCAGTTTTTCAGGATGGAGAGTCACATTTACCAGCCCCTTCCTTTACTGAATGGACACAATGAGTGATCTGTACCGATCTCACTGTGTACATTCATAACTGAAGCCTAGTAAACTGTGGGTTTTTTTGGGGAGGGAGGGGCCCTGTCAGGTTGGCTGTATGGGGCCCCAATGGTTTCCAACAGCAGCTTTAGCTGGGGTAGCAGCTAATCAATCACTAATATGTTAATCGACTTAAACAAACAAAACCCACAATTCCAATAATAAATCAAGTCCCAAAAAATTAATCCCAAACTAAAATAGAGTCCCAACACAGTAAAGTGTCCAAAACTTGAAAAAAATGTGTCCAAAGTGAAAACCAGATCTTGATAAATAGGTGCTTCCTACTCCACTGATGAGGATGAGGATCAATCACAGACGCTCTTCAAATACCTCAAAAAACAAAATCTAAACATAGTGTATTATCTTAAGTACCAAAACTAAAGTGCCACACGTGTAGCATGCAAAAAACACTCTAGTGTCACAGCACTCGTGTGAAAAATATTCAAATAAATATCACTGCAAGCCTTATAAAAAGTGCATAATTACCCTAAATCAGATAATATCATCTTGTAATCAACCAATGTGCATAGAGTGTCCTTAAATTGGTATCCTCTTGTTCATATAAAACCGATAAAACCAGCATCCTGCTCCTAGCGACCAATATAAGACCCCATTTTCATGTTATAGAAGGTCTCCCGATCCCCAGGAAATTCCCCCGTCCCACTCCTGTCCACCACTGTCACTTCAGCTCTGGGGGGACACCCGGAGTGTACCGTAACTCCCAGGAACACGACACACAAGCGTTCCAGAATCCAAAATGGCTGCCGCGGCACTTCCGGGAACGTCAATACGTCACGTGCCCTGAACACGTTTCGTCACTTCCGGACTTTGTCAACAAGGATCCTGGACGTTCCTGGGAGTTACGGTACACTCCGGGTGTCCCCCCAGAGCTGAAGTGACAGTGGTGGACAGGAGTGGGACGGGGGAATTTCCTGGGGATCGGGAGACCTTCTATAACATGAAAATGGGGTCTTATATTGGTCGCTAGGAGCAGGATGCTGGTTTTATCGGTTTTATATGAACAAGAGGATACCAATTTAAGGACACTCTATGCACATTGGTTGATTACAAGATGATATTATCTGATTTAGGGTAATTATGCACTTTTTATAAGGCTTGCAGTGATATTTATTTGAATATTTTTCACACGAGTGCTGTGACACTAGAGTGTTTTTTGCATGCTACACGTGTGGCACTTTAGTTTTGGTACTTAAGATAATACACTATGTTTAGATTTTGTTTTTTGAGGTATTTGAAGAGCGTCTGTGATTGATCCTCATCCTCATCAGTGGAGTAGGAAGCACCTATTTATCAAGATCTGGTTTTCACTTTTTTTCAAGTTTTGGACATTTTACTGTGTTGGGACTCTATTTTAGTTTGGGATTAATTTTTTGGGACTTGATTTATTATTGGAATTGTGGGTTTTGTTTGTTTAAGTCGATTAACATATTAGTGATTGATTAGCTGCTACCCCAGCTAAGGCTGCTGTTGGAAACCATTGGGGCCCCATACAGCCAACCTGACAGGGCCCCCCCTCCCCAAAAAAACCCACAGTTTACTAGGCTTCAGTTATGAATGTACACAGTGAGATCGGTACAGATCACTCATTGTGTCCATTCAGTAAAGGAAGGGGCTGGTAAATGTGAATCTCCATCCTGAAAAACTGATGAACTGAACACTTTGAGAACTCTTCTATATCTTGCTGAACAGTGCAGAAATGTCCCACAGAATCCCTAATGTTGATGGTGACCACGACTTCTCCCAGAGACCACAAGCTACACACAACCACTGACTTCCAACTTGGAGCATCTACTCACATAGTCACAGGATCATCAGTTGACTCCTTCTGCTATCTACCAGGCTCCTCTCAGTGGGGAAGACACAGGCTCCGACCATCATAGGACAGCTGGGTGCTTTACCCACCAAATTCAACCATATTTTATTTTGGGATTAATTTTTTGGGACTTGATTTATTACTGGAATTGTGGGTTTTGTTTGTTTAAGTCGATTAACATATTAGTGATTGGTACTTCAGGGGAAGGATATTGCTACAACTTTAAGGGGTTTTGAGGGCTATTTGTTTGTGTGTGCTGATTTATATTTATTCAGCTAATCAATCACAACCTGCATTGGATTAGATGCCGTGGAGGGCAAGGGAGACATTGGGAGTCTAGAAGACCTCTGATGTCTCCATAAAGATGACCTGTCACTGCCCATTGCTATCACATAAGAGGGCTTTTTAGCTTCCTTGTGATAGCAATAAAGTTACATAAAGAAAAACATTGAAAACGTTTAAAAAAAAATAAATTACAATAAAATAATAACAATGAAAAAAATTGCACCCCAATGTGAACATGCCGCATAGGGCATGGATGTGTGTGTAAAGATAAATTGTACCACAGATGGAGGAAGCACCACAAACACGGAGAATGGAAAATCTGGAATTTTACAGAAATGCAATTTAAGGCTATGCTTGGTAACTATTTACTCCATCAAACTCCATCTTTTCTTAGTTTACCAAAAAAATGCATATTATATTGTGTTTGTGTGCACTAACAAAAAAAAAAAACATTGAAACTACCACCATTTTATTCTCCAGGGTCGCTGCTTTCATAAAATATAGAAGTGTTTTCAGATGCAGATTTTAACGTGCGCAAAAACAAATTTAGGAAAAACTCCCTGGTAGGCACCAGGATAAAATGCAGTTTTTTTTATAGCTTAAAGAGGATTTCCACCCAAAAGGGGAAGTTCTGCTTTAAGGCCTCATTTCCCGCTCCCCTTTAAGAATTGGCACCTTTGGGGAGCGGATACCCAATTTTGACAATTTCCCACTCCCACTTCCACTGCCATCGCTTAGGCCCTGTAGTCTTCTGGGTCCTGTCACATGTCCCAGAAGATTATGGGGAGGGAGGGGAGGACAACTTCCACTTCCTATCGCATAGGCCACGGGTGTGAAACTGGCGGCCCTCCAGCTGTTGCCAAACTACAAGTCCCATCATGCCTCTGCCTTTGGGAGTCATGCTTGAAACTGTCAATCTTGCAATGCCTCATGGGACTTGTAGTTTGGCAACAGCTGGAGGGCCGCCAGTTTGACACCCGTGGTCTAGGCGATAGGAAGTGGAAGTTTTCCTCCCCTCCCTCCCCATAATCTTCTGGGACACATGACAGGACCCAGAAGACTACAGGGCCATTCACAAGGTGCAGTGCTACTCGCACATGTGCAGTGGGCACCCGGCTGTGAAGCCGCAAGCAGTCACAGTAGGGTGCCCGGAGCCCGGGAGAGAGGACGGCCGGTGAAGCCAGCTGCGGTGAAGACACCGCTGGATCCTGGGACAGGTGAGTGTCTGTTTTTTAAGTCGGCAGCTACAGTTTTTGATTTTGATTTTTTTTTAGATTTTGACTGGAGCTGCGCTTTAACTCCAGGCAGATATAGTATAAAAAAAAAAACACAAATTAGGAGGAGAGATCAGAAAGTCGGAGAGACAAGCTCATCACTTTGCTGCCTCTCCTTTCACTGCCCAGTCACAGGCTGGGGCAGGTCATGGATGACTTGGGCTCAAAGGAAATGGGTTGAATGCTGCCTGCTATCAAACTGAGGACATCATGAGAAATCTATTTATTGAAGGTGAATATTGCAGCAAAAGCTGAGAGAAAAAGAAGAGGGAGAAACGTTCTGTAGCCTTAGTGTGGCAATGCTGCTACTCCTTCAGTGCAGTGACTGAACGTTGTCACCCTAAGACAGGAAGTGTGTTACTGGCAGGATCACCAGGTGAAAATAAAGGGAAAAAAACCAAAGCGAATGCAGCCACTGCATCTAAGGACTGGTAAGATGGGACATATTGCATTGTTATTCTTGGGTTTAGCTGTACTGTGAAAGTTTGCTGGCAATGTGGACACTGTGAGAAGTTTCTGTTTAATTTGATATTTAAATAAAACTGATGTTCTTCCACCAGACACAAGTAATGCTGAAGTTAGAGGTCTGGAGACAGGCTGGAGATGGAGAGATGAAATTTTTATGTGGTCACCTGCTTCCTATAGAGTGGAACTCAGGAGTAGTTACATTAATGGGTTTTTGGCACTGGCCCCTACTGGAAAGGTAGCGTGAAACAAGTCCTTCCCGAAAATCACCTGTGCATTAATATATAATACAATACATACAGTATATATATATATACTGTATATATAGCACTACCCCCTTAGAAGTTGCTGAAGATTTGGTCCCCCATATACTCCTGCACAGCCAAGCAACATGCATTTTCACAGACTTGCATTCCAGAGGCATTTTTTTTAGGGGTATTGAGCTTGGATGGGGTAAGGGGTGTATTGGATGCCCAAGGGAACTGCAAACTGAGGACAACGACCTGGCAACTATATACAAGTCCAAAGACAGAACTTCTCTTCTTGGAGAGCTCTCCAGCCTCTCCTGGTGTACCACCCCAGAACTCAGATAAATCTGCTTCTTTACCCAGCTGTCTAGAGGAATCCCTGGGAAATGGGATCCAGTGCCTGCCACTTTAAGCTGAACAGTCCCGGGTAAGGAGCTAGTCAGGTTTCCCACCAGAATGCTCTTTCCCCTTAGCAAGCCCAGGGGGTGTAGAATTATTCACTTAGTCCTTGTCTGTGAGCTGGTTGGGTTGGTGGCTGCCTTCAGGCTTTATTCTGGGCTGGCTCCATCCCTGACTCCACAGGTGGTCCTCCCTCAGGGGACCGATGAGGCTGAGTGATCCTCCTTTCCAGGTCCTGTAGGTAGGCCTCTACCCACTGGGCCCCCTCTCAGGCTCCTGAATCTCAAGCCTTCCCCACGTCTTCCACCCAAACTCTCCTCCTGCTATGCAGGCTTTCTCACACTTAATGCCTGCCCTAGCCCCATGCCAAGCCTCCTGAGGGGGGATTAGCCAAACTCCTTCAAGTGTGAAGGCCAGCCCCTCCTCACCCCCGCCCACTGCTTCTCGAATCGTCTCCAAGATTCTAGAGCAGGGGAGGTATCAAGGAACTGACCTGAAGAGCCTCTCAGCCCGGACCCAAATTTGACCCTACTGACTATTTCTCCAGGCTGCTACTCAGCCTCTCTAACTAAAAAAACAAACAAATGTAACTAGCTACCCCTGGCTATCTAGAGAATCGCTACATATAGTATATACACCCATACTGTCCCAATTTGGACTCAGTAGAAACCAAAAAATCTCTTTACACAATAAAGAATTATGTACAGTCAGGTCCATAAATATTGGGACATCGACACAATTCTAGCATTTTTGGCTCTATACACCACCACAATGGATTTGAAATGAAACGAACAAGATGTGCTTTAACTGCAGACTGTCAGCTTTAATTTGAGGGTATTTACATCCAAATCAGGTGAACGGTGTAGGAATTACAACAGTTTGCATATGTGCCTCCCACTTGTTAAGGGACCAAAAGTAATGGGACAGAATAATAATCATAAATCAAACTTTCACTTTTTAATACTTGGTTGCAAATCCTTTGCAGTCAATTACATCCTGAAGTGTGGAACGCATAGACATCACCAGACGGTGGGTTTCATCCCTGGTGATGCTCTGCCAGGCCTCTACTGCAACTGTCTTCAGTTCCTGCTTGTTCTTGGGGCATTTTCCCTTCAGTGTTGTCTTCAGCAAGTGAAATGCTCAATCGGATTCAGGTCAGGTGATGGACTTGGCCATTGCAGAACATTCCACTTCTTTCCCTTAAAAAACTCTTTGGTGTCTTTTGCAGTCTGCTTTGGGTCATTGTCCATCTGCACTGTGAAGCGTCCAATGAGTTGTGAAGCATTTGGCTGAATATGAGCCGATAATATTCCCGAAACACTTCACAATTCATCCGGCTGCTTCTGTCAGCAGTCACATCATCAATAAATACAAGAGAAGCAGTTCCATTGGCAGCCATACATGCCCACGCCATGACACTACCACCACCATGATCACTGATGAGGTGGTATGCTGAGGACCATGAGCAGTTCCTTCTCCATACTCTTCTCTTCCCATCACTCTGGTACAAGTTGATGTCGGTCTCATCTGTCCATAGGATGTTGTTCCAGAACTGTGAAGGCTTTTTTAGATGTCGTTTGGCAAACTCTAATCTGGCCTTCCTGTGTTTGAGGCTCACCAATGGTTTCCATCTTGTGGTGAACCCTCTGTATTCACTCTGGTGAAGTCTTCTCTTGATTGGTGACTTTGACACACATACACCTACCTCCTGGAGAGTGTTCTTGATCTGGCCAACTGTTGTGAAGGGTGTTTTCTTCACCAGGGAAAGAATTCTTCGCTCATCCACCACAGTTGTTTTCCGTGGTCTTCCGGGTCTTTTGGTGTTGCTGAGCTCACCGGTGCGTTCCTTCTTTTTAAGAATGTTCCAAACAGTTGTTTTGGCCACGCCTAATGTTTTTGCTATCTCTCTGATGGGTTTGTTTTGTTTTTTCAGCCTAATGATGGCTTCACTGATAGTGACAGCTCTTTGGATCTCATCTTGAGAGTTGACAGCAACAGATTCCAAATGCGAAAAGCACACCTGAAATGAACTCTGGACCTTTTATCTGCTCATTGTAATTGGGATAATGAGGGAATAACACACACCTGGCCATGGAACAGCTGAGAAGCCAATTGTCCCATTACTTTTGGTCCCTTAACAAGTGGGAGGCACATACGCAAACTGTTGTAATTCCTACACTGTTCACCTGATTTGCATGTAAATACCCTCAAATTAAAGCCGACAGTCTGCAGTTAAAGCACATCTTGTTTGTTTCATTTCAAATCCATTGTGGTGGTGTATTGAGCCAAAAATGTTAGAATTGTGTGCATGTCCCAATATTTATGGACCTGACTGTATACACTGAAACCAACGCCAATCTACTTACCTTGATGTTTTGCAGTCACAGTCTTGTCTGGCCATCCATTATGGAAGGAGGATCAGGGAGTAGTGTTATTATGCCTCTTCTGGTAGACTGAACACTGGAGCCAGAACAGCAGGAGGACTTACTGAAGGATTCTTTGCCTACTGCTGCCATCCCTGTGAGGGAGGCAGAGATGGAATACGTGGAAGAGGGTTGGGGAGCTGGAGGTGAGGAGGAGGTAATGGGACAGGTTACTAGGTGATGTTTCACGTTGGCAAGATTGCTAAGGACAGTGTTGTCCTCAGTGACACCAAGGACTAGGGGTCCTCTTCTGCAGGCAGTTTGTGGAGAATGGTGTTTTTTACGCTTGATTGCCGAGGATTCGGGTCATTAAAGAGAGGGACCACAATCTGTGCTGAGAAGGCCTTCTGTGAAGCGGGAGGCTTTGTTACAGAGAAGTGAATTCACCTGTCCCCGCATGCTGTGGATTGGCTCACATTCATGAAAATGAAGCAATGACTACAAAACACCTGCTGCTAAAACTACAGACCAAACTTTAACTGGTCATCTTACCCCCACCACCATTACCAGCTCTTGAGACATCTCCTGACCAATTCCACTCGGCGCGCTCCCAGCACTGAGACCGCGGTGTCACTGAGAGCACCGGGTCCCATTCTAATGATCGGGACCCGGGACGCCCGGTCCCGGGTCACATGATCACTGTGATAGCATCTGGTTGGCTATCACAGTGATCAGTCACTGTGCAGCCCAGCCCCCTTGTTTTTTTCTATCTCTGTGAATGTAGAAGAGAGATACATTGTATCTCTCTAACTCCTGGCATAGAGAGAAAAAAAAAGTTTGTAAAAAAAAGATAAATAAATAAATATTAAAAAAGAAAAAATAAAGAAAAATACCTAGATCAAGGTTTGATCTAGTTCAGTACCAGTGTTTAGGTCAAGGTCAGGGTCAAAGGTGAGGATTAAAAAAAAAATTGGTATCAGTGTCAGTGTGTTTTAGGTTAAAAAAAAATACAAAAACAAAAAATGTGCACTATTGTTTCTGGGCTGTACTCCGGGTATAAACAACAAATAACATACACATAGATGGTATTGCTGCGATCATCAAGAGCTCGAAAATTTATTTTGGGGTGTTCTTTGGTGGTAGGTTGTGGTCGTAACAAGAAACACACAGCTAAATAAAAAAAAGGATTTTGTTTTTTTACTATTTTTGGCCAGTTTTCCTTTGATAATAAAAAAAAATCAGGAGATATCTATTACCATTTACCACCAAATGAAAGCCCAATTTGTCCTGAAAAAAATCAAGGTATAATCCACCTGAATGTACAAAGTAGTGGTGATGATATGTACAGTTTTACTATCACATGTTAACGTTGCAGAATTGTGTTTAGGCATTTAGATTTGTTTTACCCTCAGGCGTGAAGGAGTTAACATAGACTCTCACTTAGACAGATATGCCAGGGCAGCTAAGCCTACGTTAGGGACTAGTGAATCGAAGAACTCTCATGTTGTCACCTGTCATGACTAAATCGTTCAGTAAAGTGTTGAAACTTTGTCTTTGCTCTAAAGTTACTAAAGTAAATGACACCACACCTAGTCTCTAATCTGGGTCAGTAGACAGACTAGTGTATGAAGACACCAAGTGGTTAGAAAGCAGCCTGTCGTGAAGCATGTACCTGTGACAGTTGGGACATCCTCTGGCAGTGAGGGAGTTGTTGTCAGCATTAACTCCCCAGTCTGTCTGTCTCCCACGGCAATGGGAGAAGATCAGCGTGCAGAGGTTCCTAACCTGGGTACGGAGCACCTGCACATCAAGAAGAAGAGTGTGAGAGCTATGGGGCAAGGTCTTGTAAGCCTGGAAGGTCAGTCTTTGTTAGGGGTTCTCCAGCTGCCCACTATGGCCATGCCACAGGCAGACCGTCACCCGTTAACAAATATATGTTGTTATTGTCACTCAGATAATACACTCTAATGTTTATTTCAAGATAAAACCTGCCTTGTCTCTCCTTCTTATATTGTGGCCTAGCCAAAGGTCTTACATACTGTCCAGCCGCTGAACAATATATGTGGCTATTGTCACTCAGATAATGCACTCTAATGTTTATGTCAAGATCAATCCTGCCTTGTCTCTGCCTCCTATATTGTGGCCTAGCCAAAGTGCTTACATACTGTCCAGCCACTGAACAATATATGTGGCTATTGTCACTCAGATAACGCACTCCAATGTTTATTTCAAGAGAGACACTCCCTCTTATAGTGTGTTCTAACCAAAGTGCTTACATACTGTCCAGCCGCTGAACAATATATGTGGCTATTGTCACTCAGATAACACACTCTAATGTTTATTTCAAGATTAAACCTGCCTTGTCTCTCCCTCTTATATTGTGGCCTAGCCAAAGTGCTTGCATACTGTCCAGCCACTGAACAATATATGTGGCTACTGTCTTTTAGCTAATGCACTCTCATTTTTATTGTAAGAAACAATTGTCTCATCTCTCCTTCTTATATTGCATTCTAACCAAAGTGCTTACATACTTTCCAGCCACTGAACAATATATACAGTGGGGATCGAAATTTTGGGCACCCCAGCTAAAAATTTGTATTAATGTGCATAAAGAAGCCAAGGAAAGATGGAAAAATCTCCAAAAGGCATCAAATTACAGATTAGACATTCTTATAATATGTCAACAAAAGTTAGATTATATTTCCATCATTTACACTTTCAAAATAACAGAAAACAAAAAAATGGCGTCTGCAAAAGTTTGGGCACCCTGCAGAGTTAATATCTTGTACTGCCCCCTTTGGCAAGTATCACAGCTTGTAAACGCTTTTTGTAGCCAGCCAAGAGTCTTTAAATTCTTGTTTGAGGTATCTTTGCCCATTCTTCCTTACAAAAGTCTTCCAGTTCTTTGAGATTTCTGGGCTGTCTGCCACGCACTGCTCTTTTAAGGTCTATCCATAGATTTTCAATTATGTTGAGGTCAGGACATTGTGAAGGCCATGGCAAAACCTTCAGTTTACGCCTCTTGATGTAATCCCCCGTGGATTTCCAGGTGTGTTTAGGATCATTATCCATTTGTAGAAGCCATCCTCTCTTTAACTTCAGCTTTTTCACAGATGGCATCAAGTTACCATCCAAAATTTGCTGAAATTTTATTGAATCCATTTTTCCTTCTACTCGTGAGATGTTCCCTGTGCCACTGGCTGCAACACAACCCCAAAGCATGATTGATCCAACCCCATGCTTAACAGTTGGACAGAGGTTCTTTTCATTAAATTCTGTGCCCCTTCTTCTCCAAACGTACCTTTGCTCATTCCGGCCAAAAAGTTCAATTTTAACCTCATCGGTCCACAGAACTTGTTTTCAAAATGCATCAGGCTTGTCTATATTTCATTTGCAAAGTTCAAACGATGATTTTTGTGGTGAGGACGTAGAAGAGGTTTTCTTCTGATGACTCTTCCATGAAGACCATATTTGTACAAGTATCTCTTTATAGTGGAATAGTGTACCACAACTCCAGTGTCTGCCAGATCTTTCTGGAGGGATCGTGCAGTCAAACGTGGGTTTTGAATTGTTTTTCTCACAATCCTGCGAGCTGTTCTGTCTGATATTTTTCTTGGTCTTCCAGATCTTGCTTTAACTTCCACTGTTCCTGATGACTGCCATTTCTTAATTACATTCCAAACAGAG
Organism: Staurois parvus; assembly: GCF_062004578.1. Classification (NCBI taxonomy): domain Eukaryota; kingdom Metazoa; phylum Chordata; class Amphibia; order Anura; family Ranidae; genus Staurois; species Staurois parvus. The sequence continues at coordinate 384,564 of NW_028319210.1, read as the reverse complement.
GATATTGACATCTGAAAACGCTTTGCTATCTTCTTATAGCCTTCTCCAGCTTTGTGAGCGTCAACTATTTTCAGTTTCAGTTTTCTAGACAACTGCTTAGAAGAACCCATGGTGCTGATTGTTGGGGCAAGGTCAGATGAGTCTGGGCATTTAAAACCTTTGAGATTGACATCACCTGGTCTTCCCAGACGATGATTGAGAACAATCCATGACACTGGCAGGTCTCAGCTTGGCAAAGGGGGCAGTGCAAGATATTAACTCTGCAGGGTGCCCAAACTTTTGCAGACGCCTTTTTTTGTTTTTTGTTATTTTGAAAGTGTAAATGATGGAAATAAAATCTGACTTTTGTTGACATATTATAAGAATGTCTAATCTGTAATTTGATGCCTTTTGGAGATTTTTCCATCTTTCCTTGGCTTCTTTATGCACATTAATACAAATTTTTAGCTGGGGTGCCCAAACTTTCGATCCCCACTGTATATACTGAAAAATATATATTACAGCCTAACAAAACTGCCTACATACTATCTAGGTACAGAACAATATTTTGACTAGTATCTCTGAAATAATACACTCTAATGTTTATTGAAAGAATAAACCTGCCTTGTTTCTTCCTCTTATATTGCAGCCTTACCAAACTGCTTACATACTGCTCAGCCTCTGTACAATATTTGTGGTGATTATCTCTGAAATAATACACCCTAAGTTTTATTACAAGATCAAATCTGCCTCATCTCTCCCTCTCCCCATTAACCAACATGTAATACATTGCAGTTTACCAATCCTTAGATGCGGTGGGTGCATTAGTTTGCTTTTTGCAGGTTTTGTATCCTTTATTTTTGCCAGATGATCCTGCCAGTAACACTCTTACTGTCCTATAGTGACAGCACTCCCTGTACTGTACCTATGAAAGAGCAGCTTTGTCACACTGGGATAGAACTGCAGACCACCTCCCCCCTCTTTTCTTCTCCATCAAATAGAGAGGAGGAATTCTTTAGTCCTCAGAAATAATGAAGGGGCCACAATTTTTTTTTCAATGGAAGCCTGCATCCAAGGCAGGTGCCCCTTTAATCTGGCACTGGTTATTAGAAGCGTTGCCATGTGCAGAAGCCGATCACCATCTCCTAATGACTGCGCGAGACGCCAGGAACACGGCAGACCTGTTATTGTTTTCAGTGCACTGTCACCAAACCTCCCCCCCCTTCTCCTCACTCGCTGTTCGAATAATTAAGATTACTCTTCATGTTCCCTCGAACTCTCATCTCTCACTTCACAGCGAACTCCTCCCGCCTTAAATGAAGGGCTGTCAAGGAGCTCACCAGGCCCGAGAAGAAGGCATTTAAAAATAAAAGAGCACAAGCCAGCAAGGGCTATTAAAATCCATTGGGAAGAGCCTCATTGAATCAGCGCTGCCTCTCCCCGTACAGGATGCAGCCGGAGCCGAGAGAGAGAAAGACGAGGATGACGGTATCTCCTACGGAGAGAAAGAGAAAAGAGGCTCAGGAAAAAAAAAGAGAGAGAGAGAAAGAGCGCAACGAGGATTCATTATTGCATTCGAATGCCCGCGGGCTCCCTGTTTCCAACAACACACAGCGGCACGTCCCGGTGACAGCACTAAACAGCGCAACACAAAGAATCGCACCGACGACAACTCCAAGAATAAAAAAAATAATAAAAGGAAAAATCATCCAGAAAACTTTGGGTATTAGAAACAATGGAGGTTTTTAGAAACGCTCTTTAGAAACACCGGCAAAAGCGTGCCGACTGCTGAACGAGACAAATAGGAAAGGGAAAGAAGAGGCGTGCATATATGGTTTTTTTAATGTATTTAATAAATGAAATAAAATTGATATTTAAATCTAAACTCCAGCCCCCCCTTCAGTGTTGCACTGGTGTACCGGCTCCTCCCCTTTAGTGTTGCACAGGTGTACCGGCTCCTCCCCTTCAGTCTTGCACAGGTGTACCGGTTCCTCCCTTCAGTCTTGCACAGGTGTACCGGCTCCTCCCTTCAGTCTTGCACAGGTGTACCGGCTCCTCCCCTTCTGTCTTGCACAGGTGTACCGGCTCCTCACCTTCTGTCTTGCATAGGTGTAGCGGCTCCTCCCCTTCTGTCTTGCACAGGTGTACTGGCTCCTCCCCTTCAGTCTTGCACAGGTGTACCGTCTCCTCCCCTTCAGTCTTGCACAGGTGTACCGGATCATCCCTTCAGTCTTGCACAGGTGTACCGGCTCCTCCCCTTCAGTCTTGTACAGCTGTACCGGCTCCTCACCTTTTGTCTTGCATAGGTGTACCGGCTCCTCCCCTTCTGTCTTGCACAGGTGTACCGGCTCCTCACCTTCTGTCTTGCATAGGTGTAGCGGCTCCTCCCCTTCTGTCTTGCACAGGTGTACTGGCTCCTCCCCTTCAGTCTTGCACAGGTGTACCGTCTCCTCCCCTTCAGTCTTGCACAGGTGTACCGGATCTTCCATTCAGTCTTGCACAGGTGTATTGGCTCCTCCCCTTCAGTCTTACACAGGTGTACCGGCTCCTCCCCTTCTGTCTTGCACAGGTGTACCGCCTCCTCCCCTTCAGTCTTGCACAGGTGTACCGGCTCCTCCCCTTCAGTCTTTCACAGGTGTACCGGCTCCTCCCCTTCTGTCTTACACAGGTGTGCCGGCTTCTCCCCTTCAGTCTTGCACAGGTGTACCGGCTCCTCCCCTTCAGTCTCACACAGGTGTACCAGCTTCTCCCCTTCAGTTTTGCACAGGTGTACCAATTCCTCCCCTTCAGTCTTGTGCAGGTGTAGTGGCTCCTCTCCTGGCCTGAAACGGCTTCCTCTGATTTCTCATGTTTTTTTGCAACAGGGCCCTGAAGATTCTAGTTACTCCTCTGACTGGACAGACTGGGGTAGGAGGATCCAGAGGATGGTAGAGGCTCTGGAGAAGTCATGGAGGTAAACATGGGAAAGGATAATGAAGGAGCTAGAGAGCAGGTCTTGTGATGAGCAATGAGAATGGTTTGGGTGATATTTTGGGATGATTCTGGTGATGTAGCTCAGGGAAGAGTTGTATACTGATTTGTAGCATGTTGTAATTCACATTTTTTGTTGAGGAAGAGAGAAGGGGTGATGGACCCTGAGCGGTTGGTAAGGTGGACGAGTCGGAGTAGGGGATAGTCTGAGGCAAGAGATACTCAGGAAATGTTACAAAGGTAAAGGTGGTGGCAATATTTGGCTAAATATCGAGCGTGAAGTTGAATGGGCAGGTTGTAGTCCAGGACTACACCTAGAGGTGGGACAGATAGCTGTGCTATTGGAAAGCATGGGGGGGGGAGTAAAATGTTATCAGCTTAGTTTCTGAAAGATTGAGTTTAAGGACGTGGTTTGACATCCATACGGATTTGTGAGTTAATTTCGTAGTGATGTGCAAGAAGATTGAAGAGGTGAGTTGAGGAGAAGAAAGATAGACTTGGGTGTCATTGGCGTAGAAATGGTCTGGGAAGCCATTGGAGGTTATTAAGTGACCAAGGTAAGAGGTATTGATAGAGAATAGAGCCTTGGGGACCACTTATGGAAAGAGGAGAAGAAGAGGTAGAGTTGTATGTGAAACAACTGAAAGAATTGTAGGTAACAGGTATGATTTCAGTTCTTTCAACAATGAACGCTCAGAAACACGTTGGTGTCACCTAGGGCAATCTTTATGCAGATACATCCTGAATAGGAATGCCCGCTACTCCAGGCTAACATCCATCTATCAACACCTTATGATATTTACATAAATCCTCCCAAGAGCCCACCCACTTCTTGCATCAAGATGAAGGGCTCCTCAGAGGAGTATTAAAATGCCTGGACTTTATTTGCTACATGCTTGCTCCAGGACTGCCATGCAAGCCAGTAAAGACAGAGACAGTCAGTAAACTAGCAATTTCAGGAGGAGGTAAAATAGTTATCTTGTGTATTTCTCAGTACAGCTTTCCAGACATCCAACACCAAAAGCTACAGGCTTCACCATTGGGGAAAGGTGAGGGATATGCAAAGGTAAGTAGATTAGGTCAGGGCTTGAAAAAGCCGCTCGCCCGCTCGCCAAATGCGAGGAGAAATATCTCTGTGGCGAGCGGCTGCAAGCAGTGAGCACAGATGAAGCATGGAGCGACTGCACCTGCGCTCCAAGCCTCATTGTGAAGCCGAGTTCCGGTTTAGAACTTCCGGTTTCCGGCTTCTGCGGCACCGCCCCCGAGGGGACAGGTGCAGGAGAGGTCCGCTCTCCTACGCTGAGAGGAGACACCCTCTCCACCGCCACGGGGGACTCGGGGGGACAGTAAGTACTGTACACAACATGTCCTATCACTATAATGGAGTACAGGGGAGGGGGGATATACATTACTATATACAGGTTTATATTTTGGACTCTTTATTCTAAAGAAAAATGTAATTTCATAAGCGTTAAGGGGGCGGGAATGGGGTGGGGTTGTGGGTGGACCTGAGCAAGGTTGGGTGGGGCAACTGGCGGAGAGTAAGTTTTGTGACCGGCTAGTAGGCCTGGACTCGAAATTTGAACCCCTGGATTAGGTAACATCGTTATTAAAAAGCCGTTTCTCAGGACTCCAAGCCCAGTGGCAAAATCCCACCAGCATAGGGAAGCCTATTCACTAAAATCTTGTCCCCCCGGCATTTGTCCAATAACGCACCACTTCACCCAGAAAATCGCTGCAATTACAAATGTTTCAGCATTCTCATGTTTATTTCTTTTGTTTGTATCGGTATGACACAGAAAAGTGGAGAAACAAAAAGCCAAATCTGACACATTCCACGCAAAACCCCCAAAATGGACAAAATTATTGGCACCTTCTCAAAATGGTAAGAAATAATTGCATTCCAAGCCTGTAATTTGTCATTAAACTCACCTGTATCCATGACCAGGCGCTGATGATATAGAAATCACACCGACAACCAGATACAATGGTGACAAACTGACTCATCCTTTCTGTTGGGTGTCTCTGTGGGCCACATGGAGCATGGAGGAGAGAGAGAGCAGCAAAGAATTGACTGAGGATTGGAGAACAGAAATTTTGGAAAAGCATGAGCAACCTCAAGGTAACAAGTCCATCTCCAGGGCTCTTCATGTTCCTGTGTCCACTGTGCGCAACATTGTCAAGAAGTTTACATCCCATGGCACTGTAGCTAATCTCCCTGGACGTGGACGAAAGAGAAAAATTGATCAAAGATTGCAACAAAGGATTGTTGGAATGGTGGCTAAAGAACCTCCATCAACTTCCAGACAAATCCAAGCTGACCTTCAGCTCGCACTATACATCACCATCTGAATGAAAAGGGACACTATGGTAGGAGACCCAGGAGGACCTCACTGCTGACACATAAATATGGGAGGAGACTCAGGAGGACCCCACCGCTGACACAGAAATATGGGAGGAGACTCAGGAGGACCCCACCACTGACAGAGAAATATGGGAGGAGACCCAGGAGGACCCCACTGCTGACACAGAAATATGGGAGGAGACCCAGGAGGACCCCACCGCTGACACAGAAATATGGTGGGAGATCCAGGAGGACCCCACTGCTGACACAGAAATATGGGAGGAGACCCAGGAGGACCCCACCGCTGACACAGAAATATGGTGGGAGACCCAGGAGGACCCCACTGCTGACACAGAAATATATTGGAAGCCAGACTGGAGTTTGCCAAAACTTACCTGAGAAAGCCACAATCCTTCTGGGAGAATGTGCTGGGGACAGACAAAACAAAATGGCAGCTTTTTGGTAAAGTCCATCATTCTACTGTATTCAGAAAAAGCAATGAGGCCTTTACAGAAAATAATCTAGTCCCTCCAGTCACACATGGTGGGGGGTCACTGATGGTTTGGGATTGCTTTGCTGCTTCAGGCACTGGATGTCTTGGCCCGGTGTCAGAAAGTTGGGTCTCCGTCAGAGGTCATGGGTCTTCCAGGAGGACAATGACCCAAAGCACACGTCAAAAAGCCCCCAGAAATGCTCTCAAAGTCTCTATACCAGAGGAGCTTACACTCTAATGCCCCCTCCCCCACAGTCACACACTATTATTATACATTTATATAGCTCTGATATATACCACAGCGCTGTACAGAGATCACTGAGCCAGTCACATCAGTCTCTGTATCAGAGGAGCTTACACTCTAATGTTCCCTCCCCCCACAATCACATCAGTCTCTGTATCAGAGGAGCTTACACTCTAATGTCCCCTCCCCCGCAGTCACATCAGTCTCTGTACCAGAGGAGCTTACACTCTAATGTCCCCTCCCCCACAGTCATATCAGTTTCTGTACCAGGGGAGCTTACACTCTAATAGGCCTGGACTGTGGCTTCCCTGCAGATTCTGATGTAAAGGGGAACTCTGCAGATTCAGATGTAAGGGGGGACTCATCAGTCTCTGTACCAGAGGAGCTTACACTCTAATGTCCCCTCCCCCACAGTCACACACTATTATTATACATTTATATAGCTCTGACATATACCGCAGCGCTGTACAGAGATCACTGAGCCAGTCACACCAGTCTCTGTACCAGAGGAGCTGACACTCTATTGTCCCCTCCCCCACAGTCCCACCAGTGTCTGTACCAGAGGAGCTGACACTCTAATGTCCCCTCCCCCTAGTCACATCAGTCTCTGTACCAGAGGAGCTTACACTCTAATGTCCCCTCCCCCACAGTCACATCAGCCTCTGTACAGAGGAGCTTACACTCTAATGTCCCCTCCCCCCACAGTCACATCAGCCTCTGTACAGAGGAGCTTACACTCTAATGTCCCCTCCCCCACAGTCACATCAGCCTCTGTACAGAGGAGCTTACACTCTAATGTCCCCTCCCCCACAGTCACATCAGTCTCTGTACCAGAGGAGATTACACTCTAATGTCCCCCCTCCCCCACAGTCACATCAGTCTCTGTACAGAGGAGCTTACACTCTAATGTCCCCTCCCCCACAGTCACATCAGTCTCTGTACAGAGGAGCTTACACTCTAATGTCCCCTCCCCCCACAGTCACATCAGTCTCTGAACCAGAGGAGCTTACACTCTAATGTCCCCTCCCCCACAGTCACATCAGTCTCTGTACCAGAGGAGCTTACACTCTAATGTCCCCCCTCCCCCACAGTCACATCAGCCTCTGTACAGAGGAGCTTACACTCTAATGTCCCCTCCCCCACAGTCACATCAGTCTCTGTACAGAGGAGCTTACACTCTAATGTCCCCTCCCCCACAGTCACATCAGTCTCTGTACAGAGGAGCTTACACTCTAATGTCCCCTCCCCCACAGTCACATCAGTCTCTGTACAGAGGAGCTGACACTCTAATGTCCCCTCCCCCACAGTCACATCAGTCTCTGTACAGAGGAGCTGACACTCTAATGTCAGGCTATTCTTGCTGCACACTTGTGTGGGGGTTGCAGACAATGAGCAGGCGTAGCGTAGCACAGAGGAGACGGTACGGGACGCAGATTCTCATCATCATTCAGTGTGAGCTGCGATGTCTCAGCTTTTTTAAAGCGAATGTAAATAGGAGGCTCTGTGATATTCCACACACATGGGAACATGCAGCTGTTTAGCAAAACGCGTTACATGTACCCAGCAATCTGCTCCTTGTATGAGCGGAAAACGCATGGAGATCAGGTGTGCGCTGAGCGCAGGTTTTCCGATATTATTATGGATTAATGCAGCGTTTTGACAATATATTTACATTACAACCTGCCGAAGCCGCGGCGGAATTTGTAAACTGTGTAATGTAGGTAAGGAACACATCGCGCTTTATTGTAGTCACACCTCCTCTGGATATTTAAAGGGACAGTATGTATATATATATTTTTTTTTTTTCTTTTTTAATTGAAATATGTTGAATATGGCCAAAATGTAGTATTTAAAATATATATCAATATATTTGGGAAGAATGTTTTTAAAATTTTAGTTACACCTCCTCTGGATATTTAAAGGGAACCTACAGGCGAACGGAGACCCCATTCTACGCTAATCAGAGACCGCCGGACAAAAGGAAAATGCTTATACTATATATATATATATATACTGCGCGTTGAAATGCGTTTTTTATATGAAATCTTTTAAAAAATATATATATTTTTAAATATATTCTTTAAATTTTTTTTTACATATAAACATATATTTTTACATATATTTGTAAATGCATTCCAAAAATGTAGATTGAATGTATTTTTAAAGGCACAGAATATTTAAAATATATTTTTAAAAATATTTTTCATATATTTTGTAATAAAAACGCATTTCAGCATGCAGTATATATACAGTATATATATATGTTTATTGAAATATATTTAGAAATATATTGAATACGACCAAAATGTAGTATTTCAAATATATGTCAATATATTTGGGAAGAATATTTTGAAAATTTTAGTTACACCTCCTCTGGATATTTAAAGGGAACCTACAGGCAAACAGAGACCCCATTCTACGCTAATCAGAGACCGCCGGACAAAAGGAAAATGCTTATATATATATATATATATATATATATACTGCGTATTTAAATGCGTTTTTTATAAATTACAAAATATATGAAAAATCTTATTTTGAAAAATATATAATATTTAAATATATTCTTCCGATTTTTTTTTAACATATTAAAAAGTCAGTTTAAAATATGTTTTTAGATATATGTGTAAATGCATTCCAAAACTGTAGATTGAAAGTATTTTTAAAAAGATTTTTCATATATTTTGTAATAAAAACGCATTTAAACATACAGTATATATATATATATATATAAATATATATATAAATATATTGAATACAGCCAAAAGTGTAGTATTTCAAATATATGTCAATATATTTGGGAAGAATATTTGTTAAATTTTAGTTACAGCTCCTCTGGATATTTAAAGGGTGCCTACAGGCGAGCGGAGACCCCATTCTACGCTAATCAGAGACCGCCGGACAAAAGGAAAGTGCTTATACTATATATATATATATATATATATACTGCGTGTTGAAATGCGTTTTTTATATATTACAAAATATATGAAAAATCTTTTTAAAAATATATATTTTTTAAATATATTCTTCATATTCTTCAGATTTTTTTTTTAACATATAAAAAAGTCATTTTAAAATATATTTTTACATATATGTGTAAATGCATTCCAAAAATGTAGATTGAATATATTTTTAAAGACATACAGTATATTTGAAAATTTATTTTTAAAAATATTTTTCATATATGTTATAATAAAAACACATTTATAGACACAGTATATATATATTTATTGAAATATATTTTGAAATATATTGAATACGGCTAAAATGTAGTATTTCAAACATATGTCAATATATTTGGGAAGAATATTTTAAAAATATTTTCAATAAATATATATATATTTATTTAAATATATTTTGAAATATATTGATACGGCCAAAATTTAGTATTTCAAATATATGTCAATATATTTGGGAAGAATATTTTTAAAATTTTAGTTACAGCTCCTCTGGATATTTAAAGGGAACCTACAGGCGAACGGAGACCCCATTCTACGCTAATCAGAAACCGCCAGACAAAAGGAAAATGCGTATACTATATATATATTTATATATACTGCGTGCTGAAATTAGTTTTTTATATATAATATATGAAAAATCTTATTAAAAATATATATTTTTAAAATATATTCTTCAGATTTTTTTTTAACATTTAAAAGAGTCATTTTAAAATATATTTTTACATATATTTGTAAATGCATTCCAAAAATGTAGATTGAATGTATTTTTAAAGACATACAGTATATTTTAAAATGTATTTTTAAAAAGATTTTTCATATATTTTGTAATAAAAACACATTTAAACATACAGTATATGTATATATATATATATTTTTTTTTGTTTTTTTGTTTTTGTTTTTGTTTTTTAATACATCCAAACTTGTAGTATTTCAAATATATGTCAATATATTTGGGAAGAATATTTTTAAAATTTTAAATTTTAGTTACACCTCTGGATATTTAAAGGGAACCTACAGGCCAACGGAGACCCCATTCTACGCTAATCAGAGACCGCCGGACAAAAGGAAAATGCTTATACTATATATATATATATATATATATATATATATATACTGCATGTTGAAATATGTTTTTTATATATTACATAATATATGAAAAATCTTTTTAAAATTATATATTTTTTAAATATATTCTTCAGATTTTTTTTTTTACATATAAAAGAGTCATTTTAAAATATATTTTTACATATATTTGTAAATGCATTCCAAAACTGTAGATTGAATGTATTTTTAAAGACATACAGTATATTTTAAAATGTATTTTTAAAAAGATTTTTCATATATTTTGTAATAAAAACACATTTAAACATACAGTATATGTGTATATATATATATATATATTTTTTTTTTTTTATTTTTTTTTTTTTAATACTTCCAAACTTGTAGTATTTCAAATATATGTCAATATATTTGGGAAGAATATTTTTAAAATTTTAAATTTTAGTTACACCTCTGGATATTTAAAGGGAACCTACAGGCGAACGGAGACCCCATTCTACGCTAATCAGAGACCGCCGGACAAAAGGAAAATGCTTATACTATATATATATATACTGCATGTTGAAATACGTTTTTTATATATTACATAATATATGAAAAATCTTTTTAAAATTATATATTTTTTAAATATATTCTTCAGATTTTTTTTTTACATATAAAAGAGTCATTTTAAAATATATTTTTACATATATTTGTAAATGCATTCCAAAACTGTAGATTGAATGTATTTTTAAAGACATACAGTATATTTTAAAATGTATTTTTAAAAAGATTTTTCATATATTTTGTAATAAAAACACATTTAAACATACAGTATATGTGTATATATATATATATATATATATATATATATATATATATATATATTGAATACGGCCAAACTTGTAGTATTTCAAATATATGTCAATATATTTGGGAAGAATATTTAGAAAATTTTAGTTACACCTCCTCTGGATATTTAAAGGGAACCTACAGGCAAACGGAGACCCCATTCTACGCTAATCAGAGACCGCCGGATAAAAGGAAAATGCTTATTATATATATATATATATATATATATAAAAATATTTTTCATATATGTTATAATAAAAACACATTTATAGACACAGTATATATATATTTATTGAAATATATTTTGAAATATATTGATACGGCCAAAATTTAGTATTTCAAATATATGTCAATATATTTGGGAAGAATATTTTTAAAATTTTAGTTACACCTCCTCTGGATATTTAAAGGGAACCTACAGGCAAACGGAGACCCCATTCTACACTAATCAGAGACCGCCGGACAAAAGGAAAATGCTTAAAGTGAACCCATCTGCCTTCTTCAGATTTCATAAGCAAAAGTTCTGCCAAAGAGCAGATGACGCTGGTACCTGTTATTAGTTTTTTTTTTTGCCAAGAAGCTCACTTTTGTGCCTCTCTGAAACTAGTTTCACTTCGGTAGCAAAACAGAAGTTTGACCAAAATATGTAGTGTATGTATTCCACTGATCTGGAACGTAGGAGTCTGAAGAGAGCATGTAATGTGAGACAAGAGTAACTCCAACTCCTCCCACATGGAAGAAAAATATAGTTTAAATATATTCTTCGAGTACTTTGAAGAAGGGGACACTCCCCGAAAGCTTGTCCTCAAAATTGTATGTTAGTGCAAATAAAAAAAGTATCACGGACAGTACTCAAATATATTCTTCAGATTTTTTTAACATATAAAAAAGTAATTTTTACATATATTTGTAAATGCATTCCGAAAATGTAGCTATACATACAGTATATTTGAAAGTGCATTTGTAAAAATATTTTTCATATATTTTGTAATAAAAATGCATTTAAACATACAGTATATATATATAAATATATTTTGAAATATATTGAATAAATTGTAGTATTTAAAATATTATTATTATTATACAGGATTTATATATTATTATCATTATACAGGATTTATATTATTATTATTATTATACAGGATTTATATTATTATTATTATTATTATTATTATACAGGATTTATATTATTATTATTATACAGGATTTATATTATTATTATTATTATTATTATTATACAGGATTTATATTATTATTATTATACAGGATTTATATTATTATTATTATTTTTATTATTATTATACAGGATTTATATTATTATTATTATTATTATTATTATTATACAGGATTTATATTATTATTATTATTATACAGGATTTATATTATTATTATTATTATACAGGATTTATATATTATTATTATTATTATTATACAGGATTTATATTATTATTATTATTATTATACAGGATTTATATATTATTATTATTATACAGGATTTATGGCGCCAACAGGTTTGCTCAGCACTTTACAATATAACGGGAGACAATACAGCAACAATACAGTTCAATACAAGAGGGATAGGAGGGCCCTGATCCTGGGAGCTTACAATCTAAGATGGAGGATATATCAATATATTTGGGAGGAATATTTTTAAAATATATTTTTCTTCCATGTGGGTTCTCCTGCTATTGGTTGGTGTCTGTGTCAGTCAGTTGTCAGTGACAATACTTTAGAAGGTGTAGTGCTCCCTTAAGATCTGCCCCTCCTCTATTAATGTCATGGGTGGGGCTGGTGCCCATATATTACCAGCTGTGGGTGGGGCTCTAGGGAGAACAGGGCATGGGAGGTGGATGAACCTGGTGTATCAAGGTGTAATTCTGAGCTGTAGCTGCCAGGGCTGAACTGCCAAGGAGAGTGGCACAGAACACATGGAGACATGGTCTACCCCTGACCTGCTTCTTGGTGCGTATGCCCTCGGGGTCTGTACAAATGTCTTCCAATGTGTGTGGGAATGGTCAATCTTGGAGCAGATAACATCAGGGAGTGGGCAGGTCTACAGAGGGGACATTCTGAGAGTGACAATTTGCTGATATGGGAACCAGGGGTGTGACTACAGGGGCTGCAGGGGTCACAGTTGCGACCCTGGACCATGGGTGGAGGGGGTGGCATATAGAAAAAACAGTATGCATGATCCCAACGCACATGTTCATGTGTTAAGAATTGACTGTGTGTATAAGCACGTGCTTCTTCGACCATCGTCTGGAACCGAGAAAAGTCAGAGGAGAAGAATGTCACCAGCACACTGAGGATCTCCCATATGGGTGCAAAGCTTTAATAAGCGGTCACATAGTTACAGCAAAAGCAACGTTTCAGAGCTTCGTAAGACGCCTTCATCAGGCGTGTGAGGTCACATGCCTGATGAAGGGGTCCTTTGAGGCTCTGGCACGTTGCTCTTGCTGTAACTATGTGACCGCTTATTAAAGCTTTGCACCCATATGGGAGATCCTCAGTGTGCTGGTGACATTCTTGTCCCCCCATATAGAGAATCCAATCCCTCCATTTTCCTCCCGCAGCTGCTGAATGCCAGCTTCTCCTACTCTCCCTCTCGCAGGCATTCAGTGGCAGCAGGAGGAAAATGGAGGAATCAGTTCCTCTACATGCAGCCCCCACCGCCCCTCTTATCCAACTTCTTTCTGCTGCCCCCAGGCCCCTGTGCTCCCTCCCAACCCTCCTGTGCGCTCTCCTGGCTCCCCCTCCTTCCCGCAGTGCTGCTGGGTTCCCTCCTCCCTTCTCCCGTCAGCTGCTGCGGGGGGATGTGTCAGGATTTTGAGTGGGGATGGGGTCGGTAAATATATCATTTATCGACCCCTTTCTTGTCTGAATGGACAGAGCCAGTGATCAGTACCGATCTCTAACTCTGTCCATTCACAACTGAAGCATAGTAAACCATGTTTACTATGCTTCCGTTTGTGAATGAACGGGAAGCTCTGTACAGAGCTGCTGAGGCTGCAGAGATGGAGATTGTGGGCTCAATCTCCTTTCTCTGTCTCAAAGGTGGAACTTCAGAGGTCTGTTTAGACCCCTGTTATCTCACCAAAGCTCCCCAATGGGGCTCCTAAAAAAATTGTAAAAAATAATAATATTGTAAAAAAAATAAAATTGTAAAAAAATAAAATAAGAAAAAAAAAAAACTACTGACACCAGTGGCAGAACTGCCAGGGTCGCAAAGGTCACTCTTGCGACTGGGTCCTGGCATTCTGCCACCGAGCTGAGAGGGAAGGGCCCCGGGCTCGAAGGGAAGGGAGGCCCTTCATGGTTTCTTGCATCAGGTGCCCTGAAGGTTCTAGTTATGCCTCTGGGAGGCACCATGTCAACCTGGAGCCACAGCTGCAGGTCATGTGGCATGGAGTACAATGGCCTTGGGCTCAAAGGGAAGGGAGGCCCTTCATGGTTTCTTGCATCAGGGGTCCTGTAGGTTCTAGTTACGTCTCTGGGAGGCACCATGTCAACCTGGAGCCACGGCTGCAGGTCCTGTGGCATGGAGCACAATGGCCTTGGGCTTGGAGGGAAGGGAGGCCCTTCATGGTTTCTTGCATCAGGGGCCCTGAAGGTTCTACCTACGCCTTTGGGAGGCACCATGTCAACCTGGAGCCACAGCTGCAGGTCCTGTGGTATGGAGTACAATGGCCTTGGGCTCGGAGGGAAGGGAGGCCCTTCATGGTTTCTTGCATCAGGGGCCCTGAAGGTTCTACCTACGCCTTTGGGAGGCACCATGTCAACCTGGAGCCACAGCTGCAGGTCCTGTGGCATGGAGTACAATGGCCTTGGGCTTAAGGGCCAGCATACTATGTGGGGAATCGTCCCATCTCTGTGGTTCTTCCTAGAAGAGGAATATCGGGACAATGGCTGGAGATATGCTATATGCTCTGCACTGATAAGACTGCTACATGATTTTGTGAATGCTGAAGATATTCTGCAGCATGTCAATGTATTCATTGAAGAAGAAGAATTGCAGTAAAAAGTGTTGAAAAAGTATTTGCGAGTGGACATTCCTTTACTGCTACATGGGTCTATGGTCTGGGATGGCATGAGTGGGCCTATGGCCAGGAGGAACATATCCAAGATGTTGGATACAAGGGCAGGTATGTGTGTTGGCTCTGTCCAAGAAGAAGCTGAGTGGTACCTGGGGCAACTGGCGCCAACTGCTGTCCTATCCAGATCCCCTACAAATCAACTTTTAATACGAAGCTGTAACTCCCTTCCACCTTCACTTCCCCATGCGTCTGTCACATTGCACTCAAGGGCCCAAGTGTAGAAGATATTCTCAGTACCTTTATTAAAAGCTTACTTGTTGGTACAAATTAAAAAAAAAAAACTTGACTGGTCAGTGAAAGGAGAAGCTGCACAATTATAAGCTCATCTCCCAGTCACTCTATTCTCTTCCTTTCAGTACCCTTCTTGGTCAGCACATTGACTGACTGGCTCCTTGTACTGCTTTAACCTCATCTGCTCCAACCCTGCTGAAAAGGGACTGCAAGAGGCTGATGGCAGGTCAGAATCAGGCACTTACCGTATTTTTCGCGGTATAAGACGCACCTGACCATAAGACGCACCTAGGTTTTAGAGGCAGAAAACAGGAAAAAAAAAATTCTGAACTAATGGACTGCAGACATAGTACAGGGATGACCAGACACTGCGGACAGCACAGGGATGACCAGAGACTGCGGACAGCACAGGGATGACCAGAGACTGGGGACAGCACAGGGATGACCAGAGACTGCGGACAGCACAGGGATGACCAGAGACTGCGGACAGCACAGGGATGACCAGAGACTGCGGACAGTACAGGGATGACCAGAGACTGCGGACACAGTACAGGGATGACCAGAGACTGCGGACAGCACAGGGATGACCAGAGACTGCGGACAGCACAGGGATGACCAGAGACTGCGGACACAGTACAGGGATGACCAGAGACTGCGGACAGCGCAGGGATGACCAGAGACTGCGGACAGCACAGGGATGACCAGAGACTGCGGACAGTACAGGAGATGACTGCTGACCTTTGGGGAGGGGGGGGAGCGGGTACCTGAATTTGACAGGTACCCGCTCTTACTTCCGCAGAGTTTTTGTTTGATCTTACCTGTTCCTCTATCCAGCCGCGCGCTGTCTTCCCGGCTTCTGTAATGGCGCTCGGCATGACAGCCGGGTGCCCAGTGCGCATTAGCGAGAAGCACTTGCGCTTTGTGATTGGTCCGGCGGCTTCTGGGATCTGTCATGTGTCCCAGGTGCCGCCTTACCATTCACAAAAAGCACCTCTTCTTGCGCATGCGCACTTGGCACCCGGCTGTCATGCCCACACTACAGAAGCCGGGAAGACAGCACGCCGCTGGATAGAGGAACAGGTAAGGTCCCGCTGCAGAGCTGAGCGGCCAGCCCGGTATTCTGACACGGCCGCGGTGGAAATACCGGACCGGCCGCTCCATATTCGCCTTATAAGACGCACCCCAGTTTTTATACGGCGAAAAATACGGTATATTGCTTGTATTTAAAAAAATACATTAAAAAATGTACACTGCTGTCCGGGCGCCCCGGGCCTTATTTCCCTTCTTTATGCAGCTTTGAACACACACACAACGCATACTTCTCTTTCCTATGTTGTTTAGTAGGAGCCAGGGGCAGACTGACAACTCATGGGGCCCCTGGGCAATAGGGGATCTTGGGGTCCCTGTGTCCTTCCCAAACTCCAAAAAGCCTATGAAAAAGGTACCAGGGGCATCTCATGGGGCCCCCTACTGACCCCGGGCCCTCGGGCAGTGCCCGAGTTTCCAAATGGTCAATCCGCCCCTGGTAGGAGCGTGACCTGAGGGTGGTCGTGGATCTGGAGGACTGGAATAGAGCCTGGTCGCTTACAGCTAAATGTTCATTTAATACGACCACATTGGAGGTGGCACACAAAGTATTGTTTCGTTGGCATTGGATAGCTGCCTTTAGTTTGAGTTACTGTCAGTGTTATAATAATGTTTTTGTCATTTATGTGCCATTGATAGCCCCTGCGTGGGCGTGTTTTGTTGCTCCTGTCTTAAACTGTTTAAAAATTAATAAAAACATTGAAATATAAAAATATACACGGCTCAAAAAAAATTAAAGGATCACTTTGAAAACCCATCAGATCTCAATGGGGACAAATCCCCTTCTGGATCTCTATACTGACATGGACGGGGTGATGTGTGAGGAACGTAAGGACGCCCCATCGTTTGATGGAAATGAAAATGATCGACCTACAGAGGACTGAATTCACAGACACCCCAAAAATCAAAGTGAAAAAATGATGCAGCAGGCGAGTCCATGTTGGTGAAATGTCATTGCAGCAACTCAGAAGTCCTCAGTAGTCTGTGTGGCCCCCACGTGATTGTATGCATACCTGACAACGTAGGGGGAGGGTCCTAATGAGACCACGGATGGTGTCCTGGGGGATTTCCTCCCAGATCTGGACCATCACTGAGCTCCTGGACAGTCTGAGGTGCAACCTGGCGGTGTCGGATGGACCGAAACATGACATCCCAGAGGGGTTCTATTGGATTTAGGTCAGGCGAGCTTTGGGACCATTCAATGTTATCAATTCCTTCATCCTCCAGGCACTGCCTGCATACTCTTTCCACATGAGGCCGGGCATTGTTGTGCACCAGGAGGAACCCAGGACCCACTGCACCAGGAGGAACCCAGGACCCACTGCACCAGCGTAGGGTCTGACAATGGGTCCAAGGATTTCATCCCGATACCTAATGGTAGTCAGGGTGCCATTGTCTAGCCTGTAAAGGTCTGTGCGTCCCTCCATGGATATGCCTCCTCCTTACCATCACTGACCCACCACCAATACAGTCATGCTGAACCATGTTACAGGCAGCAGAACGTTCTCCGCGGCTTCTCCAGACCCTTTCACATCTGTCACAAGCTCAGGGTGAACCTGCTCTCATCTGTGAAAAGCACAGGGTGCCAGTGGTGGACCCGCCAATTCTGGGGTTCAATGACAAATGCCAATCAAGCTCTACTGTGCCGGGCAGTGAGAACAGGGCCCAATAGAGGAAGTCGGGCCCTCAGGCCACCCTCATGAAGTCTGTTTCTGATTGTGTGGTCAGAGACATTCACACCAGTGGTCTGCTGGAGGTCATTTTGTAGGGCTCTGGCAGGGCTCATCCTGTTCCTCCTTGCACAAAGGAGCAGATACCGGTCCTGCTGATGGGTTAAGGACCTTCTACAGCCCTGTCCAGCTCTCCTAGAGGAACTGCCTGTCTCCTGGAATCTCCTCCATGCTCTTGTCTCCTGGAATCTCCTCCATGCTCTTGAGACTGTGCTGGGAGACACAGCAAACCTTCTGGCAATGGCAGGTATTGATGTGCCATCCTGGAGGAGTTGGACTGCCTGTGCAACCTCTGTAGGGTCCAGGTATGGCCTCATGCTACCAGTAGTGACACTGACCCGAGCCAAATGCAAAACTAGTGAAAAACAGTCAGAATAGATGAGTAGGGAAAAAAATATCAGAGGCCTCCACCTATAAAACCATTCCTGTTTTGGGGGTCGTCTCATTGTTGCCCATCTAGTGCACCTGTTGTTAATTTCATGAACACCAAAGCAGCTGAAATGGATTAACAACCCCCTCTGCAACTTATCTGACCAGATCAATGTCCCGGGAGTTTAACTAACTTGATGCCAGACTCGGATTACAAAGTCTGCCTTTCATTTTTTTGAGTAGTGTATTAATGAGTGTATTTTATATCTGCCTGGAATTCAACTTTATATATATATATATAATTTTTTTAATGTGATTTTAGTGACTGGGTTTACATTAACATAAAGTCAGTATTTTTCATCACAAATATAGAGTAATATTCGGTTTGTTCCAAGGCAAAATGATTGTTTATTTAACAGAACACAAATGGATTAATGTGGCCACTATTTTCTTTTAACAAACCCCAAAAGGATTCCAACCCAGACACTAGAAAGTTTAAGAACGTTTTTTTTTTCCATTGATCAGTTGAATTCTTCGCTTTGCTGAGTAGCAAATTTCAAAGATTTTAATTGTTCTTGCTGTCATTTCTTTGGTTGTCATTTTGCTCATGGGCAAACCAGGCAGTTTTCACAACAGTGACACACTTAGCGATGCCGACGGGTAAGCACATGCCAAGCGATCATTAACTGCATGCGTTAATGTAACATGAATATTAAATGCTGTGAAGGAAAGTGTGATTGGAAGAGAGACAGTAAGCATGAGGATGTGAATTCCAAAAACCTAAGCAGTTTTTCCTGAAATGAATTCGGCATTGGCGTCTCTGGGTTGAGCTAAAACTTCCATGAATTGTATTTACACGTTGCCACATTAATCCCTTTGCCTTTCATTAAAAACCCGCCAACACAAACGGCTTAAATATTTATACCCTGGGATCGAGACTTTTTGAGGTTCCTTTGAGGTGGGGGGGAATGCCTTGTGCCTGCCATAATTTGGACAGGTGGTCGCTGAGCGGAGGATAACCAGATGTCTCGAGGGCATTAGGCAAAGTGTGAACAATGTTAGCTCTCGTGCCCTGAAGGGTTTTCCTGTTGCTTTTTGCTAGCAATGCCATTTGTTGATGCGCATACCCGCCACCTTCCAACACAAATGCTGTGATTTCACAATAGCAGGAATCCGCATGCCAAGAGAGGTTGGCTGCCATGCCAAAATGCCATCACAGCTACAGTTTGGTTTGGTGTAGCCAAGACCTACGCAAGGAAATCTTTGGTAAAAACATACCCCCCCCATTAGACGTGTAGGATGGAATTTGAAGAGTTGAACAAGTCAACCAGCCAACATCGGAAATTTTACTTTTAAAGGATACCCTTGAAACTGGCCATCTACGGGATGAAGAAACATGGTGTCGAAGTCAACCAAAGACTTGTTGAGCAACTTAATGTTGAGCAATTGTAGCATTGTACCAGAAATGAAACGAACCCTTAAAGATTGCGGCATTTAATATTGCGCCATTAAGAGAGAACCAAGCCACTCGGCTGTGGTGGTAGACAAGCTTTCAGCACTGTAGACATCCGTTGTATAATTCAGACATATACTATGGAGGCGCCTCCTTCCATCAAACAACAGACGGCAGTTTCTGACAGTTCTCCATTTTGTGTCAACGTGCGAGCCGCCACAATAATCGAAACAATTATCAATTTGTTAATGAAATTGAGGAGACGCGCGCTGACATACCCCCATCATTCTGCCGACTCGTCTCGCCAGTTTTTGATTGTTAGCGGTAACGGCTGAATGTCATTATCGACGTGGGTGCCACTTGAACGCCGAGTGTCGAAACGCCAACACCTTGAGGCATAATTACTCAGTGATTTGTAGCTGCTGTGGTAACACCCGCTTTGCGGGATCGGTAATGACGATGTATGTATTTATTTGCAGGCGGTAATTGCCAGCTAAGTGAGCGCGCGTTTCACAAATTAAACAATTGCCAAATTAATTTTTTAAATCGGCACATTATTTAAATGGGCATGTGTCGCACCATTGCTTGGCAGACGGTTCAGGTGGTGGAGAGGCAGCCTAATCGCAGAGCGTGTGCCTGAGCCCTCCAATGCCCCAGAGAATAGCAAATGTCTCGAAACTTGAGAAATTTCCAGGGCTCCTCCATATGGCATATGGCATGGTATGGCATTTTATGCCCGTTTGTGATTTTATTTAATTTAAATACGCTCTCCTGGCTTATCCTCCAGTGCTTTGTGCACCATATTCATGCTGGGACTTGAAAAAAAATATGCACCGGTAATTCTAATTACGCTTCTTTTGTTGGCGAGTGGGCCTTCCAGCAGGCCTGAAGTGTAAAATAAACCTAACATTACTATAACACCCCTACTGATCCTAAAATAGCATACAAAGAGCTTATAAATGTAACTAATAGTAATCTGAAATCACTAAACCCACAGCCAGGCAGAGCCAGCCAATCAGTGGCTCCACATCAACAATGGTAGAAAACCTAAGTACAAGCTCAATATGCTCAAACCCTACTGAAATACAAAAATCAATAATTGTGAAAAAAAAACGTGAAAACATATAGTCTCCAAAAACAAATTAAAGTCATTCCCAATAATGATTCCAATATGGAAAAATATTGATGAACAGGAAAGCTACTCATACATTCCTTTAGGTGGAGCATGGGTACTATGAGTGCTATGGAGTACTCCGGCTAAAAGTCCAGATGACATGGGTACTATGAGTACTAACATTACTATAACACCCCTACTGATCCTAAAATAGCATACAAAGAGCCTATAAATGTAACTAATAGTAATTTGAAATCACTAAACCCACAGCCAGGCAGAGCCAGCCAATCAGTGGCTCCACATCAACAATGGTAGAAAACCTAAGTACAACCTCAATATGCTCAAACCCTACTGAAATACAAAAATCAATCATTGTGGAAAAAAAACGTGAAAACATATAGTCTCCAAAAACAAATTATGCACTCGTGTCCAAAATTAAAGTCATTCCCAATAATGATTCCAATATGGAAAAATATTGATGAACAGGAAAGCTACTCATACATTCCTTTAGGTGGAGCATGGGTACTATGAGTACTATGGAGTACTCCGGCTAAAAGTCCAGATGACATCTAGGAGAAACTTCTTTGAGGCTGTGATGACACCATAAAGACTAATACTCAGGCTGGGAAGGCGGACATTGGAGTATATATATTAAACCCTTGGTGGTATTAAGGCGTGGTTTTAAGTCCATTTGGTAAGGGTGTGTATTCCTTACATTGTGGAAGTGTACACGGCTATTGACACTTGGATATTATTTTTTGCACAAGAGTGATTCACCATCATGGTTGACACACAGGGGTTTATTTACTAAAGCTGGAGAGTCCAAAATCAGACTCCCTTCTGCATAGAAACCAATCAGCTTCTAACCTCAGCTTGTTCAATGAAGCTTTGGCAATGAAACCTGAAAGCTGATTGGTTTCTATGCATAAGGGAGTCTGATTTTGGACTCTCCAGCTTTAGTAAATAAACCCCACAGAGTTCACTTATGTGGCCACGTTTGATTTGAAGTAGCACAGAGTGTATTGCATATTGTTATTTTGATCATTTGTATTTATAAGGGTAACACACTATAGTCGTTTTTCTTTTTTTGAGGTCCACATTGTCCATTTGGAGCCATTTGGAAGGCTCGCTAACCGGGATTTTTCCATATTGGAATCATTATTGGGAAAGACTTTAATTTTGGACACGAGAGTATCATTTGTTTTTGGAGGCCATATGTTTTCAAGTTTTTTTCACAATGATTGATTTTTGTATTTCAGAAGGGTTTGAGCATATCGAGGTTGTACTTAGGTTTTCTACCATTGTTGACGTGGAGCCACTGATTGGCTGGCTCTGCCTGGTTGTGGGTTTAGTGATTTCAAATTACTATTAGGAAAGTTACATTTATAGGCTCTTTGTATGCTAGTAGGGTTTGAGCATATTGAGGTTGTACTTAGATTATTACACTTTCAAGGGTGAAAGTTAGACTTGTATGCTATAAGGTGTTAGTTGTTTATTTGTATGTATAGGTGGATACCGTATTTATGTAGTTAAATGGTAGAAAACCACATGAGCAAAAACTGAGACTTAGGTCACATGACTGGGCTCTGGTGGGATGTGAAACAGTTTTAGAGAAAGGGTGTTTTTGGGGATTTTCTTTGTTGGCATTCCATTCAGGTTGGAATTTACAGTAGAGGAGTTGATTCTGAATTAGAAGTCTACTACAAAAATTACTAAGAAAAAAAAAAAGGAGACAAGGTCTGTTAATTAAAAAAAGCATTAATAATGCAAAATAACTGCTGCATTTGCTTACGATTATCATACTTTCCAGAAATATAAGAATTCACGATTACTCCTAACTTCTACTGGTTGACTTTAAATGGGCTTTTAACACATATTACAATATACATTTTACTGTCTACTCCAATACATCTTGGTCTAGGCCACAATGTCCGTTGGGGGTAGAAAATCTAGTCTCTAATGCAGTTCCCAAGGGTGGACTTTCCCCTTTAAGTTTTCACTTATCAATTACTTTGAAAGAAAACATTTGAAAGAGTGATTTCATAGAATTGCTTTCTTTTCCACCATCCTCTGAGGAAATTATCAGTAAAAGAAAAGAAATAAGAGGACAAAAATGAGGACAATGGAAGAAGGTCAGAACCACAGTTGATCTTTAACTAGCTCCAAACCTTTTGTATATATGCAGCAGTTATGGGGAAAAAAATTCTCAATTAAACGTTCTGAGATGTTTCAACATCTCAAGGCTTAGAAGAACTTTTGGTGGATTTACATGGTATAATTGCGATGAAACTTTCTGCCGAAAAACTTTCCATTCATCCATGCTTGAGATGGGGAATAAAAGATGTAGGACTTTGTATACATTTAATCCTACCTCCAAGGGTTCCTCCACAAATAAAATCATTGACTCCAATTCAGACTCCTTTTTTTTCAAAGGAGGTTGTTTTGCTTATAATGGCACAGCGTCGCTTTTATGCAAAGTGCAACTACAAGTATGAATGTTCTTTGGTCGAGGAGCCCACTTGACTTCCTAATGCTTTAAAAATCACTTTTGTTTTCCCAGTTATATTCCAAAAACTTTGAGGTTGATTTACTCAAGGCAAATAGACTGTTGTTCTCATTTTCCCAAGAGTTTAGTAAATAATTTCCATCCAACCCTATGGTTTCAAAATAGACGAAATTGTCCCCATCGTGCCCATGGTTAAATCAGTATTCAGATCAACAGAAAGAAATTCTAATTCTTAAAGTTCTGAGAATAGTTTTTCATGTTCCAACTTTTCCTGGGACAGGTCGGAGTTGGATGGGATATGTGTTCTCTATTAAACAGCTTTCAAAGCAGCTCAAAAAAATTCAAAAATAATTGGATTTCAGGTCTGTTTTATTCACCAACCCTCTTAAATTTTTTCTTACTCCCTCAATGTTTGGTTCCTAAGGGGTAAAGGTCATTTAGGTTGACCATAGATGGATAATTCTATATCTCAGGAACAGTTTTAGGAAAGGTCTTAGAAAAACTCTCAGAACATACGTTTGTCATTCGAAAGATCTTCTTTGCTTTTAACATTAGATTTTTGAATGAATAGACCTTGCCAAAAGAAAACCAAATTTTCCAACCTGTTTCTTCAAATTTTCTTCTAACTACCTCCAAGGGTTCCTCCACAAATAAAATCATTGACTCCAATTCAGACTCCTTTTTTTTCAAAGGAGGTTGTTTTTCTTATAATGGCACAGCGTCGCTTTTATGCAAAGTGCAAGTACAACTATGAATGTTCTTTGGTCGAGGAGCCCACTTGACTTCCTAATGCTTTAAAAATCACTTTTGTTTTCCCAGTTATATTCCAAAGACATTGAGGTTGATTTACTCAAGGCAAATAGACTGTTGCACTCAATTTCCCCAGAGCTTGGTAAATAATTTCCATCCAACCCTATGGTTTCAAAAGACCTTGACATCGAAGAAATTGTCCCCATCGTGCCCATGGTTAAATCAGTATTCAGATCAACAGAAAGAAATTCTAACTCTTAAAGTTCTGAGAATAGTTTTTCATGTTCCAACTTTTTCTGGGACAGGTCGGAGTTGGATGGGATATGTGTTCTCTATTAAACAGCTTTCAGAGCAGCACAAAAAAAATCAAAAATAATTGGATTTCAGGTCTGTTTTATCCACCAACCCTCTTTTAATTTTTTTTCTTACTCCCTCAATGTTTGGTTCCTAAGGGGTAAGGGTCATTTAGGCTGGCCATAGATGGATATTTCTATATCTCAGGTTGAGGTGATTGTAGCCGTATTAGTGCATTTGCGACAGAAACAATTGAGTACTGTTCGTAATACTTTTTTTATTTGCACTAACATACAATTTTGAGGACAAGCTTTCGGGGAGTGTCCCCTTCTTCAGGTCCAAGCAGTACATGTACTGCTTGGACCTGAAGAAGGGAACATTCCCGAAAGCTTGTCCTCAAAATTGTATGTTAGTGCAAATAAAAAAAGTATCATGGACAGTACTCAATTGTTTCTATATCTCAGGAAAATTTTTAGGAAAGGTCTTAGAAAAACTCTCAGAACATACGTTTGTCATTCGAAAGATCTTCTTTGCTTTTAACATTTGATTTTGGAATGAATAGACCTTGCCAAAAGAAAACCAAATTTTCCAACCTGTTTCTTCAAATTTTCTTCTAACTACCCTCAAGGGTTCCTCCACAAATAAAATCATTGACTTCAATTCAGACTCCTTTTTTTTTCAAAGGAGGTTGTTTTTCTTATAATGGCACAGCGTCGCTTTTATGCAAAGTGCAAATACAAGTATGAATGTTCTTTGGTCGAGGAGCCCACTCAACTTCCTAATGCTTTAAAAATCACTTTTGTTTTCCCAGTTATATTCCAAAGACATTGAGGTTGATTTATTCAAGGCAAATGGACTGTTGCTCTCAATTTCCCCAGATCTTAGTAAATGATTTCCATCCAACCTTATGGTTTCAAAAGACCTTGACATCGAAGAAATTGTCCCCATCGTGCCCATGGTTAAATCAGTATTCAGATCAACAGAAAGAAATTCTAACTCTTAAAGTTCTGAGAATAGTTTTTCATGTTCCAACTTTTTCTGGGAGAGGTCGGAGTTGGATGGGATATGTGTTCTCTATTAAACAGCTTTCAGAGCAGCACAAAAAAAATCAAAAATAATTGGATTTCAGGTCTGTTTTATCCACCAACCCTCTTTTAATTTTTTTTCTTACTCCCTCAATGTTTGGTTCCTAAGGGGTAAGGGTCATTTAGGCTGGCCATAGATGGATATTTCTATATCTCAGGTTGAGGTGATTGTAGCCGTATTAGTGCATTTGCGACAGAAACAATTGAGTACTGTTCGTAATACTTTTTTTATTTGCACTAACATACAATTTTGAGGACAAGCTTTCGGGGAGTGTCCCCTTCTTCAGGTCCAAGCAGTACATGTACTGCTTGGACCTGAAGAAGGGAACATTCCCGAAAGCTTGTCCTCAAAATTGTATGTTAGTGCAAATAAAAAAAGTATCATGGACAGTACTCAATTGTTTCTATATCTCAGGAAAATTTTTAGGAAAGGTCTTAGAAAAACTCTCAGAACATACGTTTGTCATTCGAAAGATCTTCTTTGCTTTTAACATTTGATTTTGGAATGAATAGACCTTGCCAAAAGAAAACCAAATTTTCCAACCTGTTTCTTCAAATTTTCTTCTAACTACCCTCAAGGGTTCCTCCACAAATAAAATCATTGACTCCAATTCAGACTCCTTTTTTTTTCAAAGGAGGTTGTTTTTCTTATAATGGCACAGCGTCGCTTTTATGCAAAGTGCAAATACAAGTATGAATGTTCTTTGGTCGAGGAGCCCACTCAACTTCCTAATGCTTTAAAAATCACTTTTGTTTTCCCAGTTATATTCCAAAGACATTGAGGTTGATTTATTCAAGGCAAATAGACTTTTGCTCTCATTTTCCCGAGAGTTTAGTAAATAATTTCCATCCAACCCTATGTTTTCAAAAGACCTTGACATCGAAGAAATTGTCTCTATCATGCCCATGGTTAAATCAGTATTCAGATCAACAGAAAGAAATTCTAATTCTTAAAGTTCTGAGAATAGTTTTTCATGTTCCAACTTTTTATGGGACAGGTCGGAGTTGGATGGGATAGGTGTTCTCTATTAAACAGCTTTCAAAGCAGCACAAAAAAATTCAAAAATAATTGGATTTCAGGTCTGTTTTATCCACCAACCCTCTTTTAAATTTTTTTTCTTACTCCCTCAATGTTTGGTTCCTAAGGGGTAAGGGTCATTTAGGTTGACCATAGATGGATAATTCTATATCTCAGGAACAGTTTTAGGAAAAGTCTTAGAAAAACTCTCAGAACATACGTTTGTCATTCGAAAGATCTTCTTTGCTTTTAACATTTGATTTTGGAATGAATAGACTTTGCCAAAAGAAAAGCAAATTTTCCAACCTGTTTCTTCAAATTTTCTCCTAACTACAGTCAGAAACGAACGTCGATTTGACCCAGTAATGATTAGAAAAATGAGCAAACTTTCTTCGAATCTTCTTTTCATAGGAAATTCTATTCATCTATGGCCAGCTTTCGATTTAGCCATCATTTATCTTTTCCTGATGGCCAGTCTATGAATGATAAGGTGGATAAGTCATTAGTTTCGGTGACATACTTTTTTTTATTGATGAAGCTTTACTTTGATTAAGCTGGTTTGACGAGAGTTTTCTATTGGCTAAAGCTGAAATTCAATTAGATTTTTACCTTCTGCCGATTAACCCTACTGGATACAATTCTTTAGGTTTTCAGCTGGATGATGAATTTGATTTTGACAAATGCCTTCCTATGGGCTTTTTGTTGTTGCGTCACTATTCTGAGGCATTTCCATCTTTTCTGCATTGGGTGGCATGGAGTATAAGAGATGATTTACTTAATTGGGATACTTTTCTTCCAGAATTTAATAATTTCACAAAGCACCAATTGGCACATAATGTTCATAGATTATTTTACCTATCCTTCATCCTGGGGCTTCTTGGATTTTAGGCTGTGGAGCTTCTGGAATGACCTCTGGCATGATCCATGGAGACTCCTTGAAATCCTGATGAATTTATCCTTTCGCTTTTCCCTGTTCTGTTTGGGGAGGTCATTTATTTTCACTATAAAGGAGATTTCTTCTGGCAAAAAGGAGTGCTCTTTGCCATTATTATTCTTCAAAATCTGAAACGGTGGTTAAACTTTGGCATCATTGGGTTCTATGTTGAAAGAGAAAAAATATTTGGTTAAAGGCAACATTTATTCCAAGCCTTTCAAAGAACGTTAATCCTGTTTTTTTTTTCATTTCCAGTTTTTTAGACTTTTGGATATGGCACAAGAGTTCACCATAATGAAGTGGAACGCCCACCGTGCCTTTGGGGATCAAACCAGGATTAATTAGACATGCTACAACCAATTCTGTTTCTTGTTTAATATTTTAATTATTTAAAAAAACAAAGAAATAAGATAGGTCACTTGGTATACATAATGTCACAACAGACTGACATTGGCTAATGTGCTTATATTTACATCATGAATCATGAATTGAGCACACCATGTTAAATAATCTAACAAGTAGATCCCCAAATTATAGACGAACAAGAACAATAACTCCCGTTTGGGGATGGAACATTTGACATGTAGAGAACAACAAATATTAAACAGCTGATACTGCAGGAAGATTACAGTTAGGGTATATCTGATGGGGATTATGATCCAGTAGGATGAGTGTTCCAAGGAACAAAACAAGGATAGAAGGGAAAAGGAAGGATTGGGGGGAACCACTTTTGTTTCATGAAGACTTGGGGGTGGGGCCACTTTTGTTTCATTGAAGATTTATATATACAGTATGTTATATTTGCTCTTGGTCAAAGGTATACAAAGAGGATGTTGGCACCTTGTGTATTATATCCCTTTCCTCCTCTTTGGTCAAATGCAGGGGCAGACTGACAACTCATGGGGCCCCAGGGCAATAGGGGATCATGGGGCCACTGTGTCCTCACCCACACTCAAACCACACTTAAAAAAGCCTATGAAAGGTACTAGGGGCATCTCATGGGGGCCCCTACTGA
The DNA here is from genome assembly GCF_062004578.1 of Staurois parvus. Classification (NCBI taxonomy): domain Eukaryota; kingdom Metazoa; phylum Chordata; class Amphibia; order Anura; family Ranidae; genus Staurois; species Staurois parvus. The sequence continues at coordinate 356,005 of NW_028319210.1, read as the reverse complement.
CCCTGGGCATCTCATGGGGCCCCGTACTGACCCTGGGCATCTCATGGGGCCCCCTACTGACCCTGGGCCGTTGGGCAGTGCCTGAGTGCCCAAATGGTCAGTCCGCCAATGGTCAAAGGTATATATTTTTTGTTCTTCCTTTGGTTTTTTTTTGCATGCCCAAATGGTTAAGTGCCATTGATTTTCATGTCCTCACGTCAGGGTTTTGGTGTATCTTCCATTAAAAATATTTTATGAGGAGCTTCTTTCCTTTTTAAGATTCAGTGGTGCCTTCACTTGAATTTTCATATTAAGCAAGTTTTATTAGGTCTTAAAAGGAGATTCCATTCTGTTGACATTAGAAGGCCATCCAGAAATATTTGCCACTGGTGTTTTTCAAATATCTGAATTCGCAGCTCATAACAATACAGCAAGTGCGATTACATTTATATCGGATGTCTACCTTTATCAAGAATCGCTAAAAAATTGTATTAGTTTTTCCAAGACGTATTAGGCTGCCAAGGATACCTGAGTAGCTTTACATGCCCTTCCCTGATCCAAAGCCCTGCCTTGAAAGTTAAAGGTTATATAGACCTCCTCTACCGAAGTACCTTTTTCATTTATTTGGATTCCTCTCCAGTCAAATCTTCATAATTTAGTATGAGCAAAAGGGTTTGCCTAAATGTTTGACTACTTTAGGCCCTCTGGTTTTCCCATTACACTTTTATTGAGTTGGGGCTGCCAGCGAGACTTGTATTTTGGGTCTTCTGGAAAAGTCTGTTCAAAGGATTGGTGGATGGGAAACTAACAAATACAAATGATGCATTATAAGAAGATAAGGTGCTGTGGCACTAATACCATGTGACAGGGGCGGACTGACCATTTGGAAACTCAGGCACTGCCCGAGGGCCTGGGGTCAGTAGGGGGCCCCATGAGATGTCCCTGGTACCTTTTTCATAGGCTTTTTTGAGTTTGGGCAAGGACACAGGGCCCCATGATCCCCTATTGCCCGGGGGCCCCATGAGTTGTCAGTCCACCCCTGCCATGTGATAATAGACATAAAAAATAGAAATAAAGAACTCGATATTAAATGGGTGAATACATAAATTATATGAATAAATATATAGGTGTACAGTGGTGCACCTAATGTGTAGCCCAAAAACATACCATCAAGAATGTGACTAAATATAAGTGATAGGTGATATAAGTGCAACAAATATTAACCAAATATAAATACATGTGATCATAAATGAGCAATATTCATAAATCATATAGCACAAAGTCCCAAACGTATAACTGTGATGAATCAATCTTCGACCGTGAAAATAAATATGAGCTCAAGTGCATCAGACCATCTGTCACCATCTATGGTAGCATCAGGGGCGGACTGACCATTTGGAAACTCGGGCACTGCCTGAGGGCCTGGGGTCAGTAGGGGGCCCCATGAGATGCCCCTGGTACCTTTTTCATAGGCTCTTTTGAGTTTAGGCAAGGACACAGGGGCCCCATGATCCCCTATTGCCCGGGGGCCCCATGAGTTGTCAGTCCACCCCTGGGTAGCATGCACACTTACCTCCAATCTTTGACCCTCAAGGAGTCATAAGGCATAACAGATCACCAGTTAGTCCCACGTGGGATGAATCTCACTCTCTGGATGGACACAGGATCAGCTTCCTCACAGCCCACGGTTAATCAACCATTACAATGGTAAGGCACCTTTACAAAACACCTCCACTCTCCCAAAGGCTCATAAACAGGGAATCAGAGAAAAGGCCACCATAGTGTAATAGAGTAACGTTTATTATACCATACACACATGCCAAAGACCTACTCACACATTAAAATCGGGTCATTGACCCACCAGGCATGAACTGTATAACCCACAGTCAGGGCGCTTGCATAGGGGAGCAGGGGCGGACTGACCATTTGGAAACTCGTGCACTGCCTGAGGGCCCGAGGTCAGTAGGGGACAGCATGAGATGCCCCTGGTACCTTTTTCATAGGCTTTTTTGAGTTTGGGCAAGGACACAGGGGCCCCGTGATCCCCTATTGCCCGGGGGCCCCATGAGTTGTCAGTCCCTGATAGGGAGTCCAAAGATGGCTGCCATCTGTGCGTAATTGTGTCACCACACTCTAGTCCGACATGTTGCATTGCCCCTCCCTTATGATTTATTCATTTTACTTTCTGCTCCATAATTCCACTTTGATTGTGTGGATCACTGGCTACTCCGATATATTCTGGGCCAAGAAAAAGAAGCATTCTACTGTGCTAGGAAGACAATTGTGCTCCATTAGACACGTACTGAAGTCCTACATATTGGGCTATGGAAAAATCTCATTAATCAGATTCTATCTCTTTAAAAATTGACCTATGAAGCCAGAGGATGTCCCGAACGTTCTATAAGATTTGGGGTCCTTGGCTTGATACTCAAGACACTCGTGACCCATTGCTGTCTTTCATTTCTGATCCCATTTAAGGCGGTCATAAATATTAGTCCATTACGTGTTGCTGTACAACACCTTGTCTACGAGAACATCGTTCTCCCCTTCTCTCCTCGCACACCTCTGCCCTGAATGATAACCTTTGTTTTATTTTTCATGCAGGTGAATGAACTTTGTATATTACTATTATTATTATTATACAGTATTTATAAAGCGCCAATAGTTGGCTCAGCGCTGTACATTACAAAGGGGGACAGAACATGTGACAGAACAATACCAATACAATGCAAAACATGAGGGGATCAAGGGCCCTGCTCCTTGGAGCTTACAATCTAGGAGGGAGGGGATGGTGGCACAGGAGGAGATAGCTGTGGGGGATGGAGTGGTAGGAAGAGTGGAGAAGGTCGGCAAGTTAGCAGGGGGTGGGGTAGGCTTCCCTGAAGAAATGGGTTTTCAGGGTGCGCCTAAAGGAGAGGAGAGTAGGTGATAATCTGATGGGTTGGGGCAGGGAGTTCCAGAGGATGGGTGACACCCTGGAGAAGTCCTGGAGGCGGGCATGGGAGGAGGAGACCAGGGAACTAGAGAGAAGGAGGTCTTGTGAGGAGCGGAGTGTGCGTGTTGGGTGGTACTTGGATATTAGGTCGGTGATGTAGTTCGGGGCAGTATGGTGGACGGCTTTGTATGTCAGTGTTAGGATTTTGAATTTGATCCGTTGTGCAATCGGAAGCCAGTGGAGGGATTGGCAGAGGGGGGTGGAGGACACTGAGTGGAGGCCAGTGGAGGGATTGGCAGAGGGGGGTGGCGGAGATGGAGCGTTTGGAAAGGTGAATGAGTCTGGCAGCCGTATTCAGGATGGACTGAAGCGGGGATAGCCAGCGGCGAGGCAGGCCAGTGAGGAGGGAGTTGCAGTAGTCCAGTCGTGATATGATGAGGGAGTGGATGAGCTGTTTAGTGGTTTCTGGGGTTAGGAACGTGCGGATTTTGGCGATGTTGCGGAGGTGGAGTCTGCATGTTGCGGAGGCGGAGTCTGCATGTTGCGGAGGTGGAGTCTGCACGAGCTTGTTAAAGATTGGACTTGGGGCTGGAAGGATAGGTTGGAGTCCCGAATGACACCAAGTACTCTGGCCTGCGGGGCAGGTTTGATGGTGCTGTTGTTGGATGTGATGGAGAAGTCAGTGGGGGGTGGGGTCCGGGCTGGGGGGAAGACAAGAAACTCGGTTTTGGAGAGGTTCAGTTTAAGGAAGTGGAGCGACATCCACTCTGATATGTCGCTCAGTAGGTGTGTGATTCGGGCGGAGACTGAGGGGGTGAGGTGGGGGGGCAGAGACCGAGGGGGTGAGGTGGATATTACTATTATTATTTATCTCAGGTACTTATTTAGTGCCATCAATTTACACAGCGCTTTACTTACACCATGTTCCAAATTATTCTGCAAATGATATTTTTCTCATTTCCCTCAATAATTGATGTAAATATCAGTCGGCAGAATTCTCCGGTTACAACTAGAAGAGGACAATTCACATTTTATTGAACAAACCTCCTAATGATAACAGGATTTTTGTTCCAAATTATTCCGCACAGGAAGTTTCAAAACACTTTATAGGATGTAAATAACTGAGAATTGTCATTTGTTGTGTTTGCAGCAAATTTACTGACATCAAAAGCTATTTCAATCAAATTTTTCCCAACATCTGATAGCAGATCACAAGTCTGGCATCCATTGAACTTGGGAGTTTTTGGACAGTTTCTGCTTGAATTTGTTTGCAAGATGTCAGAATAGCCTCCCAGAGCTGCTGTTTGGATGTAAACTGCCTCCCACCCTCATAGATCTTTTGCTTGAGGATGCTCCAAAGGTTCTCAATAGATTGAGGTCAGGGGAGGATGGAGGCCACACCATGACTTTCTCTCCTTTTATCCCCATAGCAGCCATTGATGCAGAGGTATTCTTTGCAGCATGAGATGGTGCATTGTCATGCATGAAGATGATTTTATTACGGAAAGCATAGTTCTTCCTTCTGTACCAGGGAAGAAAGTGGTCAGTCATAAACTCCACATACTTTGCAGATGTCATCTTTACACCTTCGGGGGCACTAAAGGGGCTGACCCGCTCTGTTCCCATGATTCCGGCCCACAACATGAGTCCACCACCGCCTTGCTGACGTCGCAGCCTTGTTGGAACAGGGTGGCCGTCCACCAGCCATCCACTACTCCATCCATCTGGACCCTCCAGGGTTGCACGGCGTTCATCAGTGAACAGGACTGTTTGAAAATGAGTCTTCATGTATTTTTCTGGCCAATGCAGCCGTTTCTGTGAGCATTGGTTAGTGGTGGCCGAATAGAAGGTTTCTGCACAGTTGCAGGACTCTGGAGGACTCTACACCTTGATGTCCGTGGGACTCCAGAGGCACCAGCAGCTTCAAATATCTCTTTGCTGCTATGTAATGGGATTTTAGCAGCTGCTCTCTTGATCCGATGCATGGATCTGGCAGAAATCTTCCTCAATGTGCCTTTATCTGCACCAACCCGTCTGTGCTCTGAATCCGCCACAAATCTCTTCATAGTGCGATGATCACGCTTACGTTTTCGTGAAATATCGAATGTTTTCATCCCTCGTCCAAGGCATCGAACTATTTCACTCTTTTTGGCAGCAGAGAGATCCTTTTTCTTCCCCATATTGCTGGAAAATGGTTCTCTGCTTAATAATGTGGAACCCCCTCCTTTAGTAGTTTTTCCTTCAATTGGGCTCACCGGCCAATCTAATTATCACAGGTGTCCCAGATTGTTTTCAGTGATCAAAAGAGCCCTGACACACAATGCCATCCATGAGTTACACTGAAAAACAAAATATTTCATCTTTGTGACACTTAAATAGAATTTGCATAATAATTTGGAACGCGGTGTATATATTGTACACTCACATCAGGCCCCGCCCCCGAGGGGCGTACAATCTAAGGTTTCTAACTTACATTCATACATACACATACTAGGGACAATTTAGACAGGAGCCAATTAACCTCCCAGCATGTCTTTGGAGTGTGGGAGGAAACCGGAGGAAACCCACACAGGCACAGGGAGAACATGCAAGCTCCAGGCAAGTGGTACCATGGTTGGGATTCGAACCAATGACCCGAGTACTGCCAGGCAGAAGTTACTATACTATATTCCTTTAGGGTGATGCCAGTATAGCTTCTTGTACGCACAAAATGTTCTACTTGGTCAACCTTATGATTGATGTATCTCAAACAATTACTTTACCATTCCTGTACGATTTATGGGACCTTTTCTGTATTGTAATAATGCTCCTATCTAAAAAAGGAAAAACAATGCCCAGTTCAACTTGCCAGCCAGCTAGCCAACAACCAAAGTAACCCGTCTAACAATGATCCTATCTATATTGTATGATGGTTATGTAACTATCGAATTTGCCTTTTATTCTTGGCTTGATGGCATTTTTCAATAAAAACTCAGTTAAAAAAAAGAAAAAAAAGGGGAAAAAAAGCAAATGAATGTGGTTATTGTGGTTCAATCTAATTTTATTAGATTGTATAGTGATGTGGTACAGAAGAGAGAAGACAAAAGGTCTATCAATAAGACACAACATAGCGTCTAATAAAAATTAATTAGAACATTTAATTATAGACGTACAAAGAGGTTGCATTTTAAACATCATCCAGCTGTAACCCCTTGATGCCAACATCACACTAATATGCGGCCTCACGGAACTGGGCTTTTTTCTGTGGGGCCGCATATTTGCAGACCTGCCTTTATGCTGGGCACGGCGTGCTCCCAGCACAAAGACCGCGGTGTCACTGAGAATGGGACCCGGGACTCCTGATTCTGGGTCACATGATCGCTGTGATAGCCTCTGATTGGCTGTCACAGTGATCAGTCACTGTACAGCCCGGCCCCCTTGTTTCTTTTTTTTCTCTCTCTATCCTATTATACATTGTATCATTATATACATCCTATTATACATTGTATCATTATATACATTCCATTATACATTGTATCATTATATACATCCCATTATACATTGTATCATTATTTACATTCTATTATACATTGTATCATTATATGCATCCCATTATACATTGTATCATTATATACATCCTATTATACATTGTATCATTATATACATCCCATTATACATTGTATCATTATTTACATTCTATTATACATTGTATCATTATATACATCCTATTATACATTGTATCATTATATACATTCCATTATACATTGTACCATTATATACATTCCATTATACATTGTATCATTATATACATTCCATTATACATTGTATCGTTATATACATTCTATTATACATTGTATCATTATATGCATCCCATTATACATTGTATCATTATATACATCCTATTATACATTGTATAATTATATACATCCTATTATACATTGTATCATTATATACATCCTATTATACATTGTATCATTATATACATTCCGTTATACATTGTATCACTATATACATCCTATTATACATTGTATCATTATATACATCCTATTATACATTGTATCACTATATACATCCTATTATACATTGTATCATTATATACATTCCATTATACATTGTATCATTATATACATGCTATTATACATTGTATCATTATATAAATTCTATTATACATTGTATCATTATATACTAGACCTACACTAGAAGGTAAGGGCTCAAGTGGCAGCACAGTGGCTGAGTGGTTAGCACTTCCGCCTGGCAGTACTCGGGTCGTTGGTTCAAATCCCAACCACGGCACCACCCGCCTGGAGTTTACATGTTCTCCCTGTGCCTGTGTTGGTTTCCTCCGGGTAGTCCGGTTTCCTGCCACACTCCAAAGCATGCTGATAGGTGAATTAGATCCTGTCTAAATTGGCCCTAGTATGTGTATGTATGAATGTGAGTTAGGGACTGTAGATTGTACGCCCCTTGAGGGTTAGAGACTGATGTGAATGTACAATATACAGTATATGTAAAGTGCTGCGTAAATTGACAGCGATATATAAGCACCTGAAATAAATAATAAATAAATGTACACTACAGCTGATAAACTGACATTCAGGAGCTGTTCAGAGTTTTTTTCAGCAGCCCCTGAACTCACCCTAATGTTTTCCTCTGTCTCCATGTACACATTGTCATTTACAGGCAGTTCAGTTTACAGTCGTTTTTTTGAACGAAACAAACTTGCATTCAGACGTCGATTTTATCAGAGTTTCAAATGCAAAATGCTTGTAAATGCGGCTAAACACTGCAAATCACGTTTATCAGCATTTGCTTTTGAAATTTTTTTTAACTCTTCCAGTTCCCGATGCTGTCTGGAGCCTTTTTTCCATCATTAAAAATGCCTGCAAAAAGTTTTCAATGTACTCAGATGGACAAAACACTGAACACAGGATGTTCCTACCAAGCTTGTCACACATTGTAATGACCATTCACACCTCCGATCTCTCCCACCCTTGGAAACCCAAGATATGTTAATGACCATTCACACCTCAGACCTCTCCCACCCCTGGAAACAAAAGATATGTTAATGACCAATTCACACCTCAGACCTCTCTCACCCTTGGAAACAAAAGATATGTTAATGACCATTCACACCTCAGACCTCTCCCACCCTTGGAAACAGAAGATAAGTTAATGACCAATTCACACCTCAGACCTCTCCCACCCTTGGAAACAAAAGATATGTTAATGACCATTCACACCTCACATTCTTAATGAAGACCTCCTGCCAGTTGGCTTTAATGACTCCCTCCACCAGACACCTTTCCCACCTTTGGAAACAAAAGAAATGTTAATGAGAAACTCACGCCTAAGCTAATCTCCGCAGGTACTGCTGTCTCCAAGCTTGGCACACATTGTAATGACCAATTCACACCTCAGACCTCTCCCTCCCTTGGAAACAAAAGATATGTTAATGACCAATTCACACTTCAGACCTCTCCCACCCTTGGAAACAAAAGATATGTTAATGACCATTCACACCTCAGACCTCTCCCACCCTTGGAAACAAAAGATATGTTAATGACCATTCACACCTCAGACCTCTCCCACCCTTGGAAACAAAATATATGTTAATGTCCATTCACACCTCAAATTCCCCCCTGCCAGGTGACCTTAATGACTCCCTCCACCAGACACCTTTCCCACCTTTGGAAACAAAAGAAATGTTAATGAGCAACTCACGCCTAAGCTAATCTCCACATATACTGCTGTCTCTGCTTCTACTCTCTCCTGTATTTCTCTGAAACAGTCTGAAATAGTTAATAATTTACCACTTTTCAATGTATTCTGAGCATTTGGGAGGTTCTCCTGTGCTTTCTTTAAAAAACGCTCCTAAACACATGCGCATAAATGTGGTATGCTAAACAGATTTTTTTTTACCTACGTTTTCCAGCAGTCAGTTCCCATCATTCAGAAGTAAGTCCCGTGTACATGGAGCCTAAGAGAGAACAGGTAAGTGTCAAGTGTTGGAAAAAAGTAGGGAAGAAAGGGTAAATAATTAACAGGAAGGAGTGGGGGTAGAGAGCAAGGGGGTGTTCCACCATGGCTTAGTGGCTTAGGAGGACTGGAAGGGGCAGCATCTGATGCCAGTAAATGCATTTGATAGTCTGAATGAATGTGGTTATTTTAGACACATATCCTCGGGTGACTCGTGGCTCCGTGTGCCAAACGTTAAGGATCCTATCATGCCGTTGCATTGTGTCTGGCCGTCTCCGAAGGTTGTCATTTTTCACGGAGCTGGTGGTGATTTATAAACTATACAAAATGTAGCGCTTAATCTCTCATAATTGGCATAGATAAAAGAAAATATTAAAAAGTCCTTAAAGTGCTGGTAAAGTCCTTCATATATCGCATTTTGGGAAAAAGGAGATGAGTTTTCACAAAGAGAAATAGTCCTCCACCAACACCATCCACAGCCTCTTACCAGAGGACAAGACCACAAGGCATGCGGTCTTACACAGCGTTTATGATCAATCACATGGAAGAGTGGGACCAGAAAACTTCTCCACCTGAGGCACCTCCGCAGCTCGCACCACAAAGGTTGTACTTCAAAATGGTGGTTTTGCCAAAATGGGAGAGAAAATATGGAAGCATAAGACTTCTCCACCAAAAGATACCTCCTCAGTCAATAACGTAAGGTTGTGCTTCGTTAGACCAACTCAGGGTGTTAAGATGCATGTCGAAGAGAAACAAAGGCTCCTCATGGCATAGTAGTATGAAAAAACAGTATTTAATAGAAGAAATACACTTACAAACCAACAGCAGTGAAAGCATATGGGTTTGTGTAACGGAACCGACCCGACTGCACTTGGGTATTTCCGTTAGAATACCGCTTCCCCGTCCGAACACCGACCACAGACACCATAGCTGACCATAGAAGACTAGACGACACCAGTCTAGTCTTCTTTTACTTTATTTTAACACAGATACAAGATATGTACATTCAAGGGAACAATCCCCCCTCCCTGCATAATGACACAGGGCGGGGCAATCTACCTTTAGTAACAAGAGACACACCAACAGACAGCCCCATCAGGAGGGAGGGCTGCTGGAGACACCCCCCACCAAGCCAATACACAAACACATACATCCCATAATAGTTTGCTCCCAAGCAAGACACACAATAGAACAATGGGATGTAGCGACATGGCATTAAACAATCAACAACCCCCCACCCAAATATTAGGACAGATCACCCTGTACCCCTAACAGGCACAGGGTGACTTACACATAAGAGGGATATGGGGAGCTGAGACAGGGGTCTCCCCACCTCTCCAAAGTGAGCTGTGTTTCATGGGCCCCCCCCACCCAAAGCGACTCCCATCAAAGATTGCTTATTGTTTCCAACCGACAAAATGGCCATGTTACGTGACACGATAACATGACGCGATGACGTCAGAGGACGTAGCTCCACCCTACGCATTTCGTCACAAATAGCATCATCAGGGGCGTGATTTATAAACCGCAAAAACCTAGGAAGATGAAGAAAGATACGCCCTTTTCAAATTTGTTTTCCCGAGTGCTAATTTTTTCTGAACTAGTCCCCAGGATGGTATGGCACCCATCTGGGGATCTTGCTTACCTGAACAAAATTGGGAAATGGGCCATTAGAGTCATTCAGAAATACATGTTGGAGTTACGGGGTTTTTCCCTACTGACACATTGATTTTGAGGGCTTTCCTGAGGGCTTTGTTGATCTAATTTTTCCACCTTTTAGGACATGGGTCTGGGCATTCCCATATGGGAGAAAAATATATTTGAAATATATTTTTTAAATATTCTTCCCAAATATATTGCCATGTATTTGAAATGCTACAATTTTGGCCATATTCAATATATTTCAAAATATCTTTCAATAAATAAATAAATATATATATATATATATATAATATTGAAATGCATTTTTATTACAAAATATATAAAAAATATTTTTAAAAATGCATTTCAAGTATACAGTATGTCTTTAAAAATACAAATCAAAATTTTTGGAATGCATTTACAAATATATGTAAATATATATGTTAAAATGACTTTTATATGTTAAAAAAAAATCTGAACAATACATTTAAAAAATATATATTTTTAAAAATATATATATTTTTAAAATATATTCTTCAGATTTCTCTTCCATATGGGTTCTTCTGGCTGGCTTAGAAAATTTGCTATAGAAAGCCATGATGTTTGGAGGGCTTTATATTATATATTTTATTTGTCCTGTTTGATGTATTTATAATGTGGTATGGATTACACCTTTAAAGCGATACTAAAGGCTCAGTTTTTTTTTTAAATAACAAACATGTCTATAGTTACCAGCTCTGTGTAATGGTTTTGCACAGAGCAGTCCCAATCCTCCTCTTCTGGATTCCACTGCCTGTGCTCCTGGCCCCTCCCTCCTGTCAGGTGCCCCCAAAGCAAACAGCTTGCTATGGGGGCACTGAAGCAGACGCGTTCCCAAGCCGCTGCTCTGTGTGTTCATTTGCACACGGAGTTAAACTGGAGTGAGCCTCCTCTCTTTGGCTCATTGGCTGTGATTGACAGCAGCAGGAGCCAATGGCTCAGCCAATGAGGAGGGAGAGTACCCGGCAAGCCGAGACGCTCGTGGGCATCACTGGATCGTGATGGGCTTAGGGGAGTATTGGGGGAGCTGGGGGGACTGCTGCACACAGAAGGTTTTTTTTTTACCTTCATGCACAGAAAAAAACCTTCAGCCTTTAGAATCAGTTTAATAACCATTTCAAGCAGACTTTCGCTCCAAAAAAGTAAATTTGGCATCTTCACCCACCCCTAAAACTTTAAAATATGACAACTTATTAATTAACTTTTTTCTCCATCTCTCACTCCATCCCACCTCCTGCCCCCATTCCATTCTCACCTAGACAAGAATGATGTGTACTGTGATCCTGCAGCCTCCTGGGATATGCAGGTCAGATATCCCAGAAAGCATCTGTCTCCATACGAAGGCTGGAAGGGGAGGGGCCTGACGGTGCATCATCAGGGGGATGGCTGTTAGAACCTGGAGGAGACAGCTGGCTCCCGATGATGTCAGAGAGGAAGATGGACCTGGTGTGCACCGGTGGAGTGTTGGATTACAGTAGGACAACATTGGATTCGCTGGATTATGCTAAGGCTCCATGCACACTCGTTTTTTTATTTAAGCTCAAAAAATGCTGAGAAAAATTCTGGATAAAAAAGCTAATAATAGCATTTTTTAGTAGCGCTTAGAAGCATTTAGGAGCATTAGCGTTTTAGTAGCATTTTTACAGGACATGTAGAAAAAAAAAGGAAAAACTAGAAAAAAGCTGGCGTTTAGGAGAAATGGCGTTTAGGAGAATTTAGCATTTTTTTTCTGCTGGAAAAAAACGCCCCAAAAAAACTCTAAAAAAAAAACTATTTTATTTCTGCTCCTAGAAGCTGAAGCTCAAAAAATGCTACTAGCCTAAAGTAGTGTGCATGGACACAGAGGAGAACATGATTCAGCTTCCAGGAGCTTAAAAAATGCCAGTGTGCATGGAGCCGAATCGAGGACCACTCAGCACCAAAGGTAAGAAAAGGTCAAAGCAGGGGCGGACTGACCATTTAAGCACTCGGGCACTGCCCGAGGGCCCGGGGTCAGTAGAGGGCCCCATGAGATGCCCCTGGTCAGGGGCGAACTGACAACTCATGGGGTCCCCGGGCAATAGGGGATCATGGGGCCCCTGTGTCCTTGCCCAAACTTAAAAAAACCTATGAAAAAGGTACCAGGGGCATCTCATGGGGCCCCTTACTGACCCCGGGCCCTCGGGCAGTGCCCGAGTTTCCAAATGGTCAGTCCGCCCCTGCCCCTGGTACCTTTCATTGGCTTTTTCATTGACTTTTTTTTTGGGTGTGGGCCAGGACACGGGGGCCCCATGATCCCCTATTGCCCGGGGGCCCCATGAGTCGTCAGTCCGCCCCTGGGTCAAAGCAAACTGATTATGGGGTGCGGGGGAGATTATTATTATACAGGATTTATGGCGCCAACAGTTTGCTCAGCGCTTTACAATATAACAGGAGACAATACAGATCAATACAGATCAATACAAGAGGGATAGGAGGGCCCTGATCCTGGGAGCTTACAATCTAAGAGATGTAAAGTTCCTCCTTAATAAAACATCATGAACATTTAAGGGATTACATTGGAATCTGTGTCCTTATTCATTGGTTATATTTAATGTTTATATAAAAGGGCGCCTGCATTTCAACCCATGGATGTTGTTCTTCTACATAAAAACACAGAGTAAATATAAAAATATACTAAATATAAAATATATAGTAAATATATAACGCCGTTCATTTTTTTTTATTAATGGTTTAATTTTTAAATGAAAGATGTAACTTTAAATTTTACGGAGTAAATATAAAATTAAATTCCATAAATTTTTTAATAACATTCAAAATTATTTTAAATGTAAATAAATAAAAATCTGTATGTATTGAAGCACCAAACACAAAAGACACATTACACCTTGTAGCCACCCCAGAGCTGAACCCCCCCTCCCCCCCCCCCCCTCCCACTGATCAACAACCAGTCCCTGATACAGAAAATAAGTAACAAAAAGTCCCTGTATATCTTCAAACATCTTAGATACTTTTGATTTATGAATTCTTTACTCATCTGTTTTGTTTATACATTGTATCTCTTAGATTGTAAGCTCTAACGAGCCTCTGACTCCTCCTGTATTACATTATATTGTAATTGTACCAGGGGCGGACTGACAACTCATGGGGCCCCCAGGCAATAGAGGATCATGGGGCCACTGTTTCCTTGCCCAAACTCAAAAAAGCCTATGAAAAATGTACCAGGGGCATCTCATGGGGCCCCCTACTGACCCCGGGCCCTCGGGCAGTGCCTGAGTTTCCAAATGGTCAGTTCGCCCCTGCTCTGATATCATAGAGATTATTATTATACAGAATTTAGCACAGAGAGTTTGCGCAGCGCTTTACCACATAAGGGCAGACAGTACAATTCAGGGGCGGACTGACCATTTGGAAACTCGGGCACTGCCCGAGGGCCCGGGGTCAATAGGGGGCCCCATGAGATGCCCCTGGTACCTTTTTCATAGGCTTTTTTGAGTTTGGGCAAGGACACAGGGGCCCCATGATCCCCTATTGCCCGGGGGCCCCATGAGTTGTCAGTCCGCCCCTGGTACAATTACAATATAATGTAATACAGGAGGAGTCAGAGGCTCGATAGAGCTTACAATCTTAGAGATACAATGTATAAACAAAACAGATGAGTAAAGAATTCGTAAATCAAAAGTATCTAAGATGTTTGAAGATATACAGGGACTTTTTGTTTCTTATATTATATATATCTATCTATTATCTATCTATCTATCTATCTATTATCTATCTATCTATCTATCTATCTATCTATTATCTATCTATTATCTATCTATCTATCTATCTATCTATCTATTATCTATCTATCTATCTATTATCTATCTATCTATCTATCTATTATCTATTATCTATCTATCTATCTATCTATCTATCTATCTATCTATCTATCTATCTATCTATTATCTATCTATTATCTATCTATCTATCTATCTATCTATTATCTATCTATCTATTATCTATCTATCTATCTATCTATCTATCTATCTATCTATCTATTATCTATCTATCTATTATCTATCTATCTATCTATTATCTATCTATTATCTATCTATCTATCTATCTATCTATCTATCTATTATCTATCTATCTATCTATCTATCTATTATCTATCTATCTATCTATTATCTATCTATTATCTATCTATCTATCTATTATCTATCTATCTATCTATCTATCTATCTATCTATCTATCTATCTATCTATCTATTATCTATCTATTATCTATCTATCTATCTATCTATCTATTATCTATCTATCTATCTATCTATCTATCTATCTATCTATCTAATCTATCTATCTATCTAATCAGTCGTATCCAACCCTTGGTGATTGCATGGACCGTCACTCGAAAGCGACTTTCCATGAATTCTCTTAGCAATTATTTTACAGGTCTTTCCCCAACCCCCACCATGCAGGAGATCCCACATGGCCAGAGATGAAACCAGGACAATTTAGACAGGAGCCAATTAACCTACCAGCATGTCTTTGGAGTGTGGGAGGAAACTGGAGTACCCAGAGGAAACCCACACAGGAACAGAGAGAACATGCAAACTCCATGCAGGAGGAGCCATGGCCAGGAATCAAACCCATGACCCAATTACTGCAAGGTGGACATGCTAACCACTAAGCCACTGTGTATATATACGCATACATATATATATATTTTAGACATGTGCAGTTCATTTAATTCAGAATCGAAACTAGGATGAATTTTTAGTTATTCGGAGATTCGGATGTATCCAAATTCCGAATTACAATAATAACAAATTTAAACGAATCCAATTCATTCGGACGAAATTCGATTTGAATCTGAAAACAGATTTGAATATCGAAAACAAGAACAGAATAGAAAGTAAAGGTATAGAAAATAATAGAATACAATAGAAAATAAAAGAATAGAATAGAAAAGAATAGAGGGGGGGGGGAGAACAGATTAGAAAATAAAAGAATAGAACGGAATACAAAAGAAAAGAATAGAGTAAAACAGAACAAAATAGAATAGAAAATAAAGGAATAGAATAGAAAATAATAGAATCAATTACAATAGAAAAGATTAGAATAGAAAATCAAAGAATGGAATAGAAACAATTAGAATAGAATAGAAAATCAAAGAATAGCATAGAAAAGACTAGAATAGAATAGAAAAGATTAGAATAGAAAATCAAAGTATAGAAAATAATAGAATAGATAAAATGGAAAAAATATAACTGCCTTCCGAAATATCAAATAGAATGAATTGGAATTTGAGTAGAATACATTAGAATAGAATAGAAATAGTAGAGGAAAAAAGGAACAGAATAGAAAATAAAAGAATAGACTAGAAAAGAAAAAGGTAAAGCAGAACAAAATAGAATAGGAAATAATAGAATCAATTAGAATAGAATAGAAAAGATTACAATAGCATAGAAAATCAAAGAATAGAATACAAATGATTAAAATAGAATAGAAAAGATTAAAATAGAATAAAAAACAATAGAATATAAAAGATTAGAATAGAAAATCAAAGAATAGAAAAGAATAGAATAGAATGAAATAGAAAAAATATACCTGCCTTCCAAAATTTCAAATAGAATGAATTTGAATAGAATACGTTAGAATAGAACAGAAAGGTAGAGGAAAAAAGAAACAGAATAGAAAATAAAAGAATAGAACAGAATACAAAAGAAAAGAATGGAATAGAAAAGAATAGTGTAAAACAGAACAAAATAGAATAGAAAATAATGGAATAGAATCAATTAGAAAAGATTAGAAAAGAATAAAAAATCAAAGAATAGAATAATATAGAATAAAATAGAAAGAATATAACTGTCTTTCGAAATTTGAATTTTGAATAGAACGAATTTGAATTCAAATAGCATACATTAGAATAGAATTTAAAATTACAGAATAGAATAAAACAGAAAATAAAAGAGTAGAATAGAAAAGAATACTTTACAAAACAATAAAAATTGGATTGTAACTAGAGATGAGCAAATCGAACTTGGCGAAGTGGAATTCGTTTCGAATATTAGGAAAAATTCGATTCGCACCGAATCCGAAAATTAGCAAACTTCGGATGCACGAATCGAATTTTTCCCGATCGGCCGATTTTCATCCCTTCTACAGCCGGCAAAAAGTGTCCCTGCAGAGAGCTCCGCTATTTCTGACAGTTCTCTGACAGTTCCTTCACATTTACAGCGGTTGAAACATTGTATCTATTTGTTTCCATTTAGGATACAGATGTTTTTATTCGGAAACAAATAGATACAATGTTTCAACCGCTGTAAATGTGAAGGAACTGTCAGAGAACTGTCAGAAATAGCGGAGCTCTCTGCAGGGACACTTTTTGCTGTACTGGAATTCTTCTTATTTTCATCCTACTTCTTCTTCATCCTCATCCTCTTCTTCTTCTTCATCCTCATCCTCTTCTTCTTCTTCTTCTTCTTCTTCTTCATCCTCATCCTCTTCTTCATCCTCATTCTCTTCTTCTTCTTCTTCTTCTTCTTCTTCTTCTTCTCTTCTTCTTCTTCATCCTCATCTTCTTCTTCTTCATCCTCATCTTCTTCTTCTTCTTCTTCTTCTTCTTCATCCTCATCTTCTTCTTCTTCTTCTTCATCCTCATCCTCTTCTTCTTCTTCCTCATCCTCATCTTCTTCTTCTTCTTCATCTTCTTCATCTTCTTCTTCTTCATCTTCTTCTTCTTCATCATCTTCTTCTTCATCATCTTCATCTTCTTCTTCTTCATCTTCTTCATCTTCTTCTTCATCTTCTTCTTCTTCATCATCTTCTTCTTCATCATCTTCTTCTTCATCATCTTCTTCATCATCATCTTCTTCATCATCTTCTTCTTCATCTTCTTCTTCTTCTTCATCCTCATCTTCTTCTTCTTCTTTATCCTCATCCTCTTCTTCTTCTTCCTCATCCTCTTCTTCTTCTTCTTCTTCTTCATCTTCTTCTTCTTCATCTTCTTCTTCTTCATCATCTTCTTCTTCATCATCTTCTTCTTCATCATCTTCTTCATCATCTTCTTCATCATCTTCTTCATCATCTTCTTCTTCATCTTCTTCTTCTTCATCTTCTTCATCTTCTTCTTCTTCTTCTTCATCTTCTTCTTCTTCTTCATCTTCTTCTTCATCTTCTTCGTCGTGCCCCGTGACTGCCCAAATGAGTGAAGTGTGCGGTGATTCTAAGATCGACGGCACTCATCTGCATGTCATACTGCCTGACAGTATTATTTCTCTTCCCCAGCAGACTCCAAGGGCATTTAAATTAAAGGTACAGTGTTCTGCACTAATATAAAGGCTCTCTGAAGCCTAGAAACCCTTTTAATAAGTTAAATTCGCAGCGAATAAATTCGCATCGAATCGAATTTATTCCGCAAATTCGGCGAATCAGCCGAATCGAATTTTTGAATAATTCGCTCATCTCTAATTGTAACGTTAGAATTGTCATCGAATCCATTCAAAATTTCAAGTTCGGTTGAATTCAAAAAAATGAAACGAATTCCAAAAATGGATTAAACGAATTTAATGAATCGAACGAAAAAAAATATGATATATATACACAGGCAGTCCCCGGGACATGAACAAGATGGGTTCTGTAGGGTCGTTCTTAAGTGGAATTTTTTTATTTTACTTTTTAAATGTAACTCCAGCCAAAAGTGATTTGTATGTTTTGGATAGAATAGGGAGGGGTTAACTGGCCGTGCAGTGATGTGGGAATGCTGACAGGTCCTCCGGACAGTAGGTGGCAGCATGCGGTGAGCAACAAGATGGCCACCTGGTGGTTTCGGGGTCCAGCGTGACAACATTTTGAATTGGGTTAGGTCACCTCTTTTCATGCGGTTATTACATTCCTATCATCAGGCCTGTTTTGGATATACTTTTACTACACTGCCGAAAAAAATGAAAGGCAGACTTTGTAATTGGAGTCTGGCATCAAGTCCCTGAACCTCCTGGGACATTGATCTGGTCAGGTAAGTAGCAGAGGGGGTGGTAATCAGTTTCAGCTGCTTTGGTGTTCATGAAATTAACAACAGGTGCACTAGATGGGCAACAACGAGACGACCCCCAAAACAGGAATGGTTTTACAGGTGGAGGTGACTGACATTTCTTTCCCTGCTCATCTTTTCTGACTGTTTTTCACTAGTTTTGCATTTGGCTCGGGTCAGTGTCACTACTGGTAGCATGAGGCCAAACCTGGACCCTACGAAGGTGGCACAGGCAGTCCAACTCCTCCAGGATGGCACATCAATACCTGCCATTGCCAGGTTTGCTGTGTCTCCCAGCACAGTCTCAAGAGCATGGAGGAGATTCCAGGAGGCGAGAGCATGGAGGAGATTCCAGGAGACAAGAGCATGGAGGAGATTCCAGGAGACAAGAGCATGGAGGAGATTCCAGGAGACGAGAGCATGGAGGAGATTCCAGGAGACAAGTGCATGGAGGAGATTCCAGGAGACAAGAGCATGGAGGAGATTCCAGGAGACGAGAGCATGGAGGAGATTCCAGGAGACAAGAGCATGGAGGAGATTCCAGGAGACAAGTGCATGGAGGAGATTCCAGGAGACAAGAGCATGGAGGAGATTCCAGGAGAAAAGAGCATGGAGGAGATTCCAGGAGACAAGTGCATGGAGGAGATTCCAGGAGACGAGAGCATGGAGGAGATTCCAGGAGACAAGAGCATGGAGGAGATTCCAGGAGACAAGTGCATGGAGGAGATTCCAGGAGACGAGAGCATGGAGGAGATTCCAGGAGACAAGAGCATGGAGGAGATTCCAGGAGACAAGTGCATGGAGGAGATTCCAGGAGACAAGAGCATGGAGGAGATTCCAGGAGACAAGAGCATGGAGGAGATTCCAGGAGACAAGTGCATGGAGGAGATTCCAGGAGACAAGTGCATGGAGGAGATTCCA
Source organism: Staurois parvus (assembly GCF_062004578.1). Classification (NCBI taxonomy): domain Eukaryota; kingdom Metazoa; phylum Chordata; class Amphibia; order Anura; family Ranidae; genus Staurois; species Staurois parvus. The sequence goes on along the minus strand of NW_028319210.1, from coordinate 336,542 downwards.
GGAGACAAGAGCATGGAGGAGATTCCAGGAGACAAGAGCATGGAGGAGATTCCAGGAGACAAGTGCATGGAGGAGATTCCAGGAGACAAGAGCATGGAGGAGATTCCAGGAGACAAGAGCATGGAGGAGATTCCAGGAGACAAGTGCATGGAGGAGATTCCAGGAGACGAGAGCATGGAGGAGATTCCAGGAGACGAGAGCATGGAGGAGATTCCAGGAGACGAGAGCATGGAGGAGATTCCAGGAGACGAGAGCATGGAGGGATTCCAGGAGACAAGAGCATGGAGGAGATTCCAGGAGACAAGTGCATGGAGGAGATTCCAGGAGACAGGCAGTTCCTCTAGGAGGGCTGGACAGGGCCGTAGAAGGTCCTTAACCCATCAGCAGGACCGGTATCTGCTCCTTTGTGCAAGGAGGAACAGGATGAGCCCTGCCAGAGCCCTACAAAATGACCTCCAGCAGGCCACTGGTGGGAATGTCTCTGACCAAACAATTAGAAACAGACTTCATGAGGGGCTGTGCCCGAGTTTCCAAATGGTCAGTCCGCCCCTGCCGTCAACTATTTAGTGCAAGAGCCCGGCTAATTGGATACAATTGAAAGTGTTGTTAAGGTTTGATCTCATATTATATGGTTTTTGGTAAATCTAAACCAAAAGAAAATTGTATAGTGTATGGCCAGCCAAACATTGTGCGGCAGGGTGACAACGCAGGGGTACAATTGGAGAGAGGGGCAGAGCGTTGTCACTCTATGGCAGGAAGTGCCTTCATGGCAGGATCACCGGGGATTTTTTTTAATGAAAGCTGCAGATGTAAGTTACTTTTGAGGTTATTAGTGACATTGAGGTTGGTATGGTGAGATGATGCGATTTGGCGTTACATCTGCTGTATACAGAGTAATAAACATGTATTCGTGGTGATCAGCTGAGCGTTTCTCCCGTTTGGATCGCGGCCGGGCGCTCGCCCAATCCTCAGCTGTCCTGCCGCATAACATTGAATTATACACTTTCTGGGTCTTGTTTTTATTCCCGTATTTAACCACAACAGTTCCAGATTTTATGACTCCGATTGAAAGGAAACTGATTTCTTGTTATTATTTATAGAAAATCTTTATTACAAGATCACAAAACACTGAAAAGCTGAACTCCAGGCTTAGTAGTTCCATAGTTAGTCTGGCTGAAAAAAGACAAAAGTCCATCCAGTTCAACCATTAAAAAAAAAAAAGTAATAATCCTCCACCCACCATGGATCCAGAGGAAGGCAAAAACCCAGCAAAGCACGATCCAAGGTGCTCCTGCAGGGGAGGCCATCAGAGTCCCCACTTACATCAGTATCCCCCTTACATCAGGGTCCCAATTAGAACCCCCCCTTTACATCATGGTCTCCATCAGAGTCCCTTCTTACATCATGGCCCCCATCAGAGTCCCTTCTTACATCAGTGTCCCCATCAAAGCCCCCCTTATATCAGGGTCCCCATTATAATCCCCCCTTACATCATGGTCCCCATCAGAGTCCTTTCTTACATCAGAGTCCCCATTAGAACCCCCCCTTACATCATGGTCCCCATCAGAGTCCCTTCTTACATCAGTGTCCCCATCAAAGCCCCCCTTATATCAGGGTCCCCATTAGAACCCCCCCTTACATCAGGGTCCCTATTAGAACCCCTTCTTACATCAGGGTCCCCATTAGAACCCCCCCTTACATCATGGTCCCAATCAGAATCCCTTCTTACATCAGGGTCCCCATTAGAACCCCCCCTTACATCATGGTCCCCATCAGAGTCCTTTCTTACATCAGTGTCCCCATCAAAGCCTCCCTTACATCAGGGCCCCCATTAGAATCCCCCTTTACATCAGGGTCCCCATTAGAACCCCCCCTTACATCATGGTCCCCATCAGAGTCCTTTCTTACATCAGTGTCCCCATCAAAGCCTCCCTTACATCAGGGTCCCCATTAGAATCCCCCTTTACATCAGGGTCCCCATTAGAACCCCCTCCTTACATCATGGTCCCCATCAGAGTCCCTTCTTACATCAGTGTCCCCATCAAAGTCCCCCTTATATCAGGGTCCCCATTGGAACCCCCCTTACACCATGGTCCCCATCAGAATCCCTTCTTACATCAGGGTCCCCATTAGAACCCCCCTTACATCATGGTCTCCATCAGAATCCCTTCTTACATCAGGGTCCCCATTAGAACTCCTCCCTTTACATCAGGGTCCCCATCAGAGTCACTTCTTAGATAAGTATCCCCATCAAAGCCCCCCTTACATCAGGGTCCCCATTATAACCCCCCCTAACATCATGGTCCCCATCATAGTCCTTTCTTACATCAGTGTCCCCATTAAAGCCCCCCTTACATCAGGGTCCCCATTAGAACCCATCCTTACATCATGGTCCCCATCAGAGTCCTTTCTTACATCAGTGTCCCCATTAAAGCCCCCCTTACATCAGGGTCCCCATTAGAACCCATCCTTACATCATGGTCCCCATCAGAGTCCTTTCTTACTTCAGTGTCCCCATCAAAGCCCCCTTTACGTCAGTGTCCCCATTAAAGCCCCCCTACATCAGTGTCCCCATCAAAGCCCCCTTTACATCAATGTCCCCATCAAAGCCCCCTTTACATCAGGGTCCCCATTAGAACCCCTTCTTACATCAGGGTCCCCATTAGAACCCCCCCTTACATCATGGTCCCCATCAGAATCCCTTCTTACATCAGGGTCTCCATTAGAACCCCCCCTTACATCAGGTCCCCATTAGAATCCCCCTTTACATCAGGGTCCCCATTAGAACCCCCCCTTACATCATGGTCCCCATCAGAGTCCTTTCTTACATCAGTGTCCCCATCAAAGCTTCCCGTACATCAGGGTCCCCATTAGAATCCCCCCTTACATCATGGTCCCCATCAGAGTCCTTTCTTACATCAGTGTCCCCATCAAAGCTTCCCGTACATCAGGGTCCCCATTAGAATCCCCCTTTACATCAGGGTCCCCATTAGAACCCCTCCTTACATCATGGTCCCCATCAGAGTCCCTTCTTACATCAGTGTCCCCATCAAAGCCCCCCTTATATCAGGGTCCCCATTGGAACCCCCCTTACACCATGGTCCCCATCAGAATCCCTTCTTACATCAGGGTCCCCATTAGAACCCCCCTTACATCATGGTCTCCATCAGAATCCCTTCTTACATCAGGGTCCCCATTAGAACCCCCCCTTACATCATGGTCCCCATCAGAGTCCTTTCTTACATCAGTGCCCTTTCAAAGCCTTCCTTACATCAGGGTACCCATTAGAACCCCTCCCTTTACATCATGGTCCCCATCAGAGTCACTTCTTAGATATGTATCCCCATCAAAGCCCCCCATACATCAGGGACCCCATTAGAACCCCCCCTTACATCATGGTCCCCATCATAGTCCTTTCTTACATCAGTGTCCCCATTAAAGCCCCCCTTACATCAGGGTCCCCATTAGAACCCATCCTTACATCATGGTCCCCATCAGAGTCCTTTCTTACTTCAGTGTCCCCATCAAAGCCCCCTTTACATCAGTGTCCCCATTAAAGCCCCCCTTACATCAGGGTCCCCATTAGAACCCCCCCTACATCAGTGTCCCCATCAAAGCCCCCTTTACATCAATGTCCCCATCAAAGCCCCCTTTACATCAGGGTCCCCATTAGAACCCCCCCTTTACATCATGGTCCCCATCAGAGTCCTTTCTTACATCAGTGTCCCCATCAAAGCCCCCTTTACATCAGGGTCCCCATTAGAACTACCCCTACATCAGGGTAGCCATCAGAGGCCACTGACCCTAGTTGGGAGCCGGTTGAAATCTTGTAAGGGACTTAGTTTGGAGACCCCCTGATCTGGGGTCACCACCTACTTTCTATACTGAGATGTCGGCTCAGAGGTGACCCCACAATGTCAATCTTGGTGCCCATGAAGTTCTGGGTGGTGTTCACAAACACCTGACACAGATCGGCCCCAGTCGCAGCCTGCAGCAGACCGATGACATCACCTCAGCCTAGGCAAAGTCACTGGACTGGAGCTCCAGGACGGCTTTTTGAAGATAGAAGGTGGAACTGTTCAGAATAACCCCCCTGGCGGTATTCCCGAGTGTAGCTCGGGGTAAAGTTTCAGCACCACAAGCGGTGACCCCCCCCCGAGCTACACTCGGGAATACACTGCAGCGTTGCTCCGGGATCTCTCCTGCACTTACCTTGTCCTGCGCTCCCGCGATCTCCCTCCTGCAGTGTCCCCAGCAATGTCCTCCAGCCGATGCCGGCATCTGTCTTCTGGGTTCCGTTCCCTGCGACGTCGGGTCGTACGGGGGCCGGAACTGGCGGGAAATTTGAAAATGACAAAAAGTGACATTCACTAAAATCACTAAAATCACATAGTATAACATTCCTGTATCAAACCATTTCACATACATTTTGTCCCGAGTGCTTTGTCCGGCGCCCTGCCTGCATTTTTACTGTTCTTTCTGCCTGGAAACTGAGAAACGTCCATGGCGTCCAAAAAGCGTCCCTTTAGGTCAGACGCGGTTTTAGACCGGCTAGAGAACAGCGATAGTAAATCAGAACCACTTGCAGAATTGAGTGATAATGATTGGTGGGGGAAATTCCTCATCAGACACTGAAAACGATTCTGCGACTGAGCTCAGCGATGTGCGAACTTGGCGCTATATTTCACATTTCAGTGTTTTTGGTTTGATTATATTATTGAATTAAATTTATTATTATTATATTTTTATTTTTTATGATTATTTATTAAATTATAATTTATGATTTCGTGTTTCAAATTTTATCCTCCCCGGGATGTTTACTAGACTCTTGTCCGGACAGATTTCAGTGAGTTATTCCTAAAAATTACAGGCCTACAATAAAAAAACGACATATTTCCATGCAAAAAAAAAATGTACCGCTTTGAGCACAGAAATATGGACATCATCAGACCGCTAGGGAGGTTAATGATCTTGTGGCTGTATATTGGAACAGGTCCACCTCCCCCATCCGTGTCCTCAGGCTTGGTGGAATGCTCCCAATTATTTCTTTACATTATCCTATCTGTTCGATGTCGGGGAGTCGATTATAATGGGAGCCAATGGAAGGAGCCTTGTGCCCAGCACATCTATCTATCCACATTATCTATCCATCTCCCGGCCTCTCCTGGAAGTCGGTGAAGAAAGTTTGGAGCGCCGCGCCAAGAGTACTCTCCGGAAGAGGCGTCCGCCAGAGACTCGCTGTTACTCCACAACTTTAATCATTCATACGGGTAATGGACATCACCTTCTTTATTGATTGATTATGTTGTGGCTTCCAGCATCACTAATGCAACAGCGGCCCGGACATAAATCTCCTCCGCCAGACGCGGGAAGCCGTTAACTTCCCGAGCTCCTCGCCATCTGCCTTCACTTTCCGTATTACTTATTAACAAAGCATATGTTTAATATCTGGCGAGGTGCTAGCGGCTGACCACACCGCCCACATCTCCCGATGTATTGTGGGGAGACTGGAAGGGCGACCCGACTCATGGCGGACAAACATTGAAATTGGACCTTTCGGTTCATCCGTGACAGGGTGTGGCGACAGGATCGCTTTTCAGAGGAGCTTCACCTTTTGTGATGTCGCTCCAAGCGCTGATCGGGGGTCATCTGGTGCCTTACAGTGCTGGTGGGTGACGGTATCCGGGAGGGTCACACAAAGGTGGACGACAACAAAAAGCGGTATGCTGCGCACCAGAAAACAGACCAAGTGCCCCATCATTGGTGTCAGTGTGAGAGGAAGAGTGCCCCATCATTGGTGTCAGTGGGAGGAAGAGTGCCCCATCATTGGTGTCAGTGGGAGGAATAGTGCCCCATCGTTGGTGTCAGTGGGAGGAAGAGTGCCCCATCATTGGTGTCAGTGGGAGGAAGAGTGCCCCATCATTGGTATCAATGGGAGGAAGAGTGCCCCATCATTGGTGTCAGTGTGGGAGGAAGAGTGCCCCATCATTGGTATCAATGGGAGGAAGAGTGCCCCATCATTGGTGTCAGTGTGGGAGGAAGAGTGCCCCATCATTGGTGTCAGTGGGAGGAATAGTGCTCATTCATTGGTGTCAGTGGGAGGAACAGTGCCCCATCGTTGGTGCCAGTGGGAGGAAGAGTGCCCCATCATTGGTATCAATGGGAGGAAGAGTGCCCCATCATTGGTATCAATGTGAGGAAGAGTGCTCCATCATTGGTGTCAGTGGGAGGAAGAGTGCCCCATTGTTGGTGTCAGTGGGAGGAAGAGTGCCCCATCATTGGTGTCAGTGGGAGGAAGAGTGCCCCATCGTTGGTGTCAGTGGGAGGAAGAGTGCCCCATCATTGGTGTCAGTGGGAGGAATAGTGCCCCATCACTGGTATGAGTTGGAGGAATAGTGCCCCATCATTGGTGTCAATGGGAGGAATAGTGCCCCATCATTGGTCTCAGTGTGGGAGGAATAGTGCCCCATCATTGGTATCAATGGGAGGAAGAGTGCCCCATCGTTGGTGTCAATGGGAGGAAGAGTGCTCCATCATTAGTGTCAGTGGGAGGAATAGTGCCCCATCATTGGTGTCAGTGGGAGGAATAGTGCGCCATCATTGGTGTCAGTGGGAGGAATAGTGCGTCATCATTGGTGTCAGTGGGAGGAATAGTGCCCCATCATTGGTGTCAGTCTGGGAGGAATAGTGCCTCATCATTGGTGTCAGTGGGAGGAATAGTGCCCCATCATTGGTGTCAGTGGGAGGAATACTGCCCCATCATTGGTGTCAGTGGGAGGAATACTGCCCCATCATTGGTGTCAGTCTGGGAGGAATAGTGCCCCAACATTGGTGTCAGTGGGAGGAATACTGCCCCATCATTGGTGTCAGTCTGGGAGGAATAGCGCCTCATCATTGGTGTCAGTGGGAGGAATAGTGTCCCATCATTGGTATCAATGGGAGGAATACTGCCCCATCATTGGTGTCAGTCTGGGAGGAATAGTGCCTCATCATTGGTGTCAGTGGGAGGAATAGTGCCTCATCATTGGTGAAAAGTGTCACTCTAGGCAAATGCCTTGTTTGCCTCACGGCAAATATGACCCTCCCTGTGACAGACCCAACCAGGACAGGGGCTTTTGGAGGAAACTAGGGGCTAGCCTTCTACCCACTGATCATAGCCCATGGAGGGACCGGGGATTTTGTCTGCTTCTCCCGGTCAGAGTATGGAAGAGAACTCAGTTCAGCTTCTGATCACATGGAGAGAGCGGGTCAGTCTGTGATGATGGATAATAACGTGATGAACGCTGACAGCGAGGTTTGGATTAATTCTCTGAATAAAGACAATAAAGCTTCCCTTCTGCAGTGGATGGAAAGGTGTAATATTGATCTGGTCCAGGTTAAGGGTCAGAGGAAATATGGGGCCCTTCTGCAGCCTGGGCTGGAGACGCTCCTCCACTTGGGACAGAAATATTTATCACCAAGCTCCCTCGAGAAATCTATGAATATAAATTAATTCCACATTTTCAGACTGTTGGAGTATTGTATGAGTTTTGTCTTATGATGATTTTTCTAGTGGACAGATTATACAAAGTGAAAGGCAAAGACCTGAAAGACAGCAGGCGTAACGTACTTTGTATATCCGGGGGTGTGAGATTGTTGCCGGGCTGTCTGGGGTGGGCCCCTGGCTGGTCTGGGTGCCTGGCTTTTGATTAGCTTACTGTTTGATTAGATCACTTGTTAATGTTAGCTGTTTGTTAGATGTACTGATGATATTACTGTTTACAGGTTGCATTGTTTAGGATCATGTGATTGAGCTCTTATCTGATTTTGTGTGGTATAAATTCTGTGTGAATTTTCAACACAGTTGGGTTCCAGTTGCACCTAAGCTATTGTTGTCTAGTCCTTGGGTGCAATGCCCAGCTATAATACCTTGGTCCCCTGTCCCAGTGGCGAGGAAGCAGTTCTCTAGTGGAAGCACCCAGGCGGGGTGCCAGGTGGTCCATCACATATCCCGCTTCCTATTTTACCCAACAACTTGATGCTGACCTCTACCACTTGCGACAAATATTACATTTCCTTTTTACTGTGAATAGGCATTTAGTATCTCCCAGAAGTGAGTCCACCCCTCCCCCAGACTGTATACAATGTATGTACATATATATATATATATATATATATATACACAGTCAGGTCCATAAATATTGGGACATGTACACAATTCTAACATTTTTGGCTCTATACACCACCACAATGGATTTGAAATGAAACGAGCAAGATGTGCTTTAACTGCAGACTGTCAGCTTTAATTTGAGGGTATTTACATCCAAATCAGGTGAACGGTGTAGGAATTACAACAGTTTGCATATGTGCCTCCCACTTGTTAAGGGACCAAAAGTAATGGGACAATTGGCTTCTCAGCTGTTCCATGGCCAGGTGTGTGTTATTCCCTCATTATCCCAATTACAATGAGCAGATAAAAGGTCCAGAGTTCATTTCAAGTGTGCTATTTGCATTTGGAATCTGTTGCTGTCAACTCTCAAGATGAGATCCAAAGAGCTGTCACTATCAGTGAAGCCATCATTAGGCTGAAAAAACAAAAAAAAACCCATCAGAGAGATAGCAAAAACATTAGGCGTGGCCAAAACAACTGTTTGGAACATTCTTAAAACGAAGGAATGCACCGATGAGCTCAGCAACACCAAAAGACCCGGAAGACCACGGAAAATAACTGTGGTGGATGACCGAAGAATTCTTTCCCTGGTGAAGAAAACACCCTTCACAAAAGTTGGCCAGATCAAGAACACTCTCCAGGAGGTAGGTGTATGTGTGTCAAAGTCACCAATCAAGAGAAGACTTCACCAGAGTGAATACAGAGGGTTCACCACAAGATGGAAACCATTGATGAGCCTCAAAAACAGGAAGGCCAGATTAGAGTTTGCCAAACGACATGTAAAAAAGCCTTCACAGTTCTGGAACAACATCCTATGGACAGATGAGACCGACATCAACTTGTACCAGAGTGATGGGAAGAGAAGAGGATGGAGAAGGAACTGCTCATGATCCTAAGCATACCACCTCATCAGTGATCATGGTGGTGGTAGTGTCATGGCGTGGGCATGTATGGCTGCCAATGGAACTGCTTCTCTTGTATTTATTGATGATGTGACTGCTGACAGAAGCAGCCGGATGAATTGTGAAGTGTTTCGGGAATATTATCGGCTCATATTCAGCCAAATGCTTCACAACTCATTGGACGCTTCACAGTGCAGATGGACAATGACCCAAAGCAGACTGCAAAAGACACCAAAGAAGTGGAATGTTCTGCAATGGCCAAGTCCATCACCTGACCTGAATCCGATTGAGCATTTCACTTGCTGAAGACAAAACAAAAGGGAAAATGCCCCAAGAACAAGCAGGAACTGAAGACAGTTGCAGTAGAGGCCTGGCAGAGCATCACCAGGGATGACACCCAGCGTCTGGTGATGTCTATGCGTTCCACACTTCAGGCTGTCATTGACTGCAAAGGATTTGCAACCAAGTATTAAAAAGTGAAAGTTTGATTTATGATTATTATTCTGTCCCATTACTTTTGGTCCCTTAACAAGTGGGGGGCACATATGCAAACTGTTGTAATTCCTACACCGTTCACCTGATTTGGATGTAGATACCCTCAAATTAAAGCTGACAGTCTGCAGTTAAAGCACATCTTGTTCGTTTCATTTTAAATCCATTGTGGTGGTGTATAGAGCCAAAAATGTTAGAATTGTGTCCATGTCCCAATATTTATGGACCTGACTGTATATATATACAGTATCTCCCAGAAGTGAGTCCCCCCCTCACTTTTCTGTAAATATTTGATTCTCTCTTTTCATGTGACAACATGGAAGAAATGTACTTTGCTACAATGTGACGTAGTCAGTGTACAGTTTGTATAACATGGAAATTTGCTGTCCCCTCAAAATAACTCAACACACCGCCATTAATGTCTAAACCGCTGGCAACAAAAGTGAGTCCACCCCTAAGTGAAAATGCCCAGATTGGGTCCAAAGTGTCAATATTTTGTGTGGCCGCCATTATTTTCCAGCACTGCCTTCACCCTCTTGGACATGGAGTTCACCAGAGCTTCACACGTTGCCACTGGAGTCCTCTGCCACTCCTCCATGACGACATCACGGAGCTGGTGGATGTTAGAGACCTTGCGCTCCTCCACCTTCTGTTTGAGGACGCCCCACAGATGCTCAATAGGGTTTAGGTCTGGAGACATGCTTGGCCAGTCCATCACCTTTACCCTCAGATTCTTTAGTAAGGCAGTGGTGGTCTTGGAGGTGTGTTTGGGGTCGTTATGTTGGAATACTGCCCTGCAGCCCAGTCTCCGAAGGGAGGGGATTAATGGCGGTGTGTTGAGTTATTTTGAGGGGACAGCAAATTTCCATGTTATACAAGCTGTACACTGACTACGTCACATTGTAGCAAAGTGTCATTTCTTCAGTGTTGTCACATGAAAAGATAGAATCAAATATTTACACAAATGTGTGGGGTGGACTCACTTCTGTGAGATACTGTACTTCTGATGTCACGTCGCGTTTGAAAATAGATGTTTCCGTGGTGAGCATTATGAGGGGTGGTGTCTCGGACTTGTACAAACTGTTTGTTAACACACTGGGTAAATTACCCTATATGGAGGCCTGGGAAAAAGAGCTGGACATGGACATTCCTGATGAGCACTGGAGGGATTGGTCTGTACGGATTTACAAGGGCATCATGAAAGTTTACTTAGTGGAAGGAGGTTATAAGATGAGCTCAGTTTGGTATCTGGTGTCCGAACACTTACAGTATATAAGGTGTATCCAGACTCCTCAGCCATTGGCTTCAGGGGTTGTGGTCAGGTTGGCTCTATGCTCCACACATGGTGGTCTTGTGGTAAAGACAGACGCTTCTAGATTCCACACATTCATACATTCGGTGACCATAACGATTGTAAAGAAGGACCCCTAAATTGCTTCACTAAATCAACAAGTTGAGGGAATACCTCACCATACACAATCCTTAATCTATTTTATGCTTTCGGTGGCCAAAATAGCTATCTCCATGACTTGGGGCAACCGGTGGTGGAGCTGGTGGAGATGAAGCGCAAACTAACTTGGATCATGGTTACTGAGAAACTAGTTAGTATACTTCATGATACTACAACATGATTCAAGAAAGGCTGGAATCCGAGGCTTCTTGGTGGTGGCTTGGGAGGCGGATGGCGCGGATCATGGCCTTTTGTCCTTTTACTCTTTTCCTTATTTTTCTTCTTTTACTCCTTTTTTCTTCCTTTTTCTTCTTGAGGTCCTACCTTTTACATTAGCACAGCCTATGTTACATCTAGGATTATGGGAATGTTGGAAATAGGGGACCTCCTGGCCCCTTGGGTGTGTTTTGTCTAGTTATTCTTTAATATGTGTTTACTCTCCACTTGATGACCCATTAGGAGAATAATGTCTGCCATTGATCAGGTAGCTTTAGTCTTCAGTTTGCTGACTGTGTTATTATATCTGTACCCATTTTCCTCCGCCTACGTAGTGAGGGGGGAGGGGTCTTCTTTTCCTTTTTCTTTTTTTTTTGTAACATTGATCCTTTTAAGATGTTAAGATACACTATGTTGTCAAAAGTATTGGGCCGCCTGCCTTTCCACGCACATGAACTTTAATGCCCCCCCAGTCTTAGTCTGTAGGGTTCAATATTGAGTTGGCCCCGCCCCTTTGCAGCTATAACAGCTTCAGCTCTTCTGGGAAGGCCGTCCACAAGGTTTAGGAGGGTGTCTATGGGAAGGTTGGACCATTCTTCCAGAAGCACATTTGTGAGGTCAGGCACTGATGTCGGGGGAGGAGGCCTGGCTCGCAGTCTCCGCTCTAATTCATCCCAAAGGTGTTCTATGGGGTTGAGGTCAGGACTCTGCAGGACAGTCAAGTTCCTCCACCCCAAACTGGCTCCTCCATGTCTTTATGGACCTTGCTTTGTGCACTGGTGTGCAGTCATGTTGGAACAGGAAGGGGCCATCCCCAAACTCTTCCCACAAAGTTGGGGGCATGAAATTGTCCAAAATGTCTTGGTATGCTGACGCCTTAAGAATTCCCTTCATTGGAACTAGAGGGCCAAGCCCAACCCCACACCATAATCACCCCTCCACCAAACTTTACACTTGGCACAAGGCAGTCAGGCAAGTACCGTTCTCCTGGCAACCGGCAAACCAAGACATGTCCATCGAATTGCCAGACAGAGAAACGTGATTGGTCACTCCAGAGAACACGTCTCCACTGCTCTAGAGTCCAGTGGCGGTGTGCTTTACACCACGGCATCCGACGCTTTGCACTTTGCACTTGGTGATGGAAGGCTTGGATGCAGCTGCTCGGCCATGGAAACCCATTCCATGAAGCTCTCTACGCACTGTTGTTGGGCTCATCTGAAGGCCACACCAAATTTGGAGGTCTTTAGCTATTGACTCTGCAGACAGTTGGCGATTTCTGCTCACTGTGCGCTTCAGCATGCGCTGACCCCGTCCTGTCATGTGACGTGGCCTACCACTTGGTGGCTGAGTGGCTGTTGTTCCCAGTTGCTTCCACTTTGTTATAATCCCACTAACAGCTGAGCGTGGAATATTTAGTAGCCAGGAAATGTCACGGATGGACTTATTGCCCAGGTGGCCACCTATCACGGGACCACGCTTGGAGTCACTGAGCTCCTGAGAGCGACCCATTCTTTCACAAATATTTGTAGAAGCAGTCTGCATGCCTAGGGGCTTGATTGTATACACCTATGGCCATGGAGGGGATTGGAACACGTGAATCACATGATTTGGAGGGCGGGGCCAATACTTTTGGCAATATAGTATATATCCAGCTGAGCCAAATATAGGCTCTATATTCTGCATTGCTTCTGTAGCACTACCCCCTTAGGAGTTGATGAAGATTGGAGTCCCCCTATAGTCCTGCACAGCCAGGCAACACACATTTTGCACAGGCTTGCTATCTGGAGACAGTAAACAGTTCTTCATCTTCCACCTGAACTTTCCTGCTGCTGAGCAGACTCACTCATACTTAAGGGCTGTCCTGACCCCATGTCAAGCCTCCTGCCTGGGGAATGGTCAGGATCCCTTAAGTATGCAGATCAGCCCCTCCTCACCCCCGCCCACTGCCTTCCAAAAACTTCTCAAGTCTCTAGAGCATGGGGAGGTATGGAACTGATCTGCAGAGCCCTCAGCTCTGACCTAAAATTACCTGGCTGACTCATGCCCAGGCTGCTATCCATCCTTTCTCTCTAAAAAAAAATAACTAGCACCCCTGGCTATCTAGAGGGGTGCTACACTTCTTACTTTTTTATTGTATGCAAACATATCTTTAATAAAAACTACTGAAACAGAAGCAATTCCAAGTGTGAGGCTGAAGAAGGGGCTGATCTGTGAAAGCATTTCCTTAGTCTCCTCTCACCCAGTGATCGGACTGTACAAAAGATGCAGCAGAGGCTGATCTGTCTCAGACACTTGTGAACAAAGCCTAGAATTGCATACTGTAAGTGCCAGGATAGACATGATGGTGTCATCTCTGAGCCGGCAGCTCAGTCCAGGAAGTAGATGGTGACCCTGGATGATGCCTGAACAAAGATGTTGCTGTTCTTCTGGAGATAAAAAAACAAGGAGACATCATCAGGGGGAGTACTGTGATCTCTGAGAAATGATGTTGTACTTTCACAATGCCCAGCATGCATGCACCTAACATGAGACAATACATCTGATACTGGGTTTATATATTTTGTATAAACCTTCCCCCACCCTCGACTAATAGTAATAAAATGTATGTAGATCTTGGATATATATGTTATTATCCTTGAAATGTCACACGTTTTCTCCCTTCTGGTGCTGGTCACATGCTGTGATTGAAAAACCACCTCAGCCCCCTCAAGTAGAGGCCGTGCACCTCTGCCATGGCATTGGTCAACCTCTTGAGAGTAGGTGTGTCAATTGTGTAAAACCCATGATGCTATTAAAGATGGCCCTGACTAGGTATCCACCAGAAAATTAAGAAAGAAACTAAAAAAATGACTTATCTTGTGAGGTTGTGGTGACCCAGGTAGGTAGAACCACACAACCTTCTGTGAATGCAGGAGAGAAGGCCATGTCTCTGCATGGGGTGAAATTGGCCACTTTCAATGCTGCAGGGGTCCCAATCCTGAATCCTCTCTGGGTTCTAACTGGTAGGATGAAGGGAGGTAAAAAGCCCATCTGTGTGGTGTGTCTAAGGATGGGTTTAAGATGAGATGAATGGCAGAGGCGCCCAATGTGGTGTGTCTAAGGATGGGTTTGAGGATGAGATGAATGGCAGAGAGGCGCCCGATGTGGTGTGTCTAAGGGTGGGATTGAGGATGAGACGAATGGCAGAGGCGCCCGATGTGGTGTGTCTAAGGGTGGGATTGAGGATGAGATGAATGGCAGAGGCGCCCGATGTGGTGTGTCTAAGGGTGGGTTTGAGGATGAGACGAATGGCAGAGGCGCCCGATGTGGTGTGTCTAAGGGTGGGTTTGAGGATGAGATGAATGGCAGAGAGGCGCCCGATGTGGTGTGTCTAAGGGTGGGTTTGAGGATGAGATGAATGGCAGAGAGGCGCCCGATGTGGTGTGTCTAAGGGTGGGTTTAAGGATGAGATGAATGGCAGAGAGGCGCCCGATGTGGTGTGTCTAAGGGTGGGTTTAAGGATGAGATGAATGGCAGAGGCGCCCGATGTGGTGTGTCCAAGGGTGGGTTTGAGGATGAGATGAATGGCAGAGAGGCGCCCGATGTGGTGTGTCTAAGGGTGGGTTTAAGGATGAGATGAATGGCAGAGAGGCGCCCAATGTGGTGTGTCTAATGTTGGTTTGGAGTCATCATGATAACTTGATGACTCCATCCCACCCTTAAACACACCACATCAGGCGCCTCTGCCATTCGTTTCACCAAAGGACGTCTTACCTCCTCTCATTCTACCAGAAATTTTTTTTTGTTTCTGATCTGATCAAATAAATTTGAACCATGAACAGTATTACATTTATTTCTGTCTATCCCAAAACTGAACTCTAAAATTCCCAACATTTTCATGGCAATCGAAGGAAAATTTTCAGAACTTTCGGAAGAAATTTGTATAGCTGCTTGTGGTGCTGTGATGAAGGATCTTCATACCAACATTGACATGAAAGTCTAATGGCCAACCTTAAAAAAGTATTTCCTCTAACTTTGGGAGATCTCCTGTTGTGTTTATAGACTAGGCCACAGATGGTGAAATTCTTTACAGGAGTTTAAACTCCTCCCTACCCCATCCAAAACGAAAAAAAAAAAGTTTAGGCTTTTAGATATCCTTTGCATTTTAAAGATGTATTTCCAAGATCATAGGGGCGCGGCGCTCAGCCCTTAATCTGGTCGGGGACGTGACAGAAAATCCGGTGGTACTCTTTGTTCCAGAACCGGTGTGTTCACGTCACCTGCCTCTTCCCCGAGTCTCCTCTTACCTTGTGTTCATCGATCTAACATATGATGTGTGTATTTGGGGCTCCAAGCTATTTAAAAGCGAGATCTCTATATATAGGATGAGACAGGTGTCTCGGATCCTGTGATTTATACCTCAGAAAGTGAAAGGGAGATCTCCTACTGTGAAGTCACGGTAATTAGCGGCTCTCTGGGGACCCGGCCACCTCCGCTCCAACCAAGAGACTGGAAATACTGATGGATAAGGAGGACCGGCATGCCCGTCCATTGTGCTCACAGCTCAGGACATCCATGTTATTATCTATTCTGTACAGATATGATATCTTAGATGAGCGAGTCGGTGAATCCATTATCATTACCTCATTGTATACATTAAATGGAATTCACATGTATTATATATCATACAGTCATGGCCGAAATTGTTGGCACCCTTGATATTTTTCCTGAAAATCAAGTATTTCACACAAAAAAGGTATTGCATTAACACATGTTTTGCTATACACATGTTTATTCCCTTTGTATGTATTGGAACAAATATAAAACAGAGGCAGAAAAGCAAATATGACATAATGTCACACAAAACCCCAAAAATGGGCTGGACAAAAGTATTGGCACCCTTAACTTAATATTTGGTTGCACACCCTTTGGAAAACATAACTGAAATCAGTCGCTTCCTATAACCATCAATAAGCTTCTGACACCTCTCACCCGGAATTTTGGACCACTCTTCCTTTGCAAACAGCTCCAGGTCTCTCTTATTGGAAGGACACCTTTTCCCAACAGCAATTTTAAGATCTCTCCACAGGTGTTCAATGGGATTTAGATCTGGGCTCATTGCTGGCCACTTCAGAACTCTCCAGCGCTTCTTTGCCATCCATTTCTGAGTGCTTTTTGACGTATGTTTGGGGTCATTGTCCTGCTGGAAGACCCAGGATCTTGGACGCAAACCCAGCTTTCTGACACTGGGCCCTACAGTGCGACCCAAAATCCTTTGGTAATCCTCAGATTTCATGATGCCTTGCACACAGTCAAGGCACCCAGTGCCAGAGGCAGCAAAACAACCCCAAAACATCATTGAACCTCCACCATATTTTACCGTAGGTACTGTGTTTTGTTCTTTGTAGGCCTCATTCCGTTTTCGGTAAACAGTAGAATGATGTGCTTTACCGAAAAGCTCTATCTTGGTCTCATCTGTCCACAAGACGTTTTCCCAGAAGGCTTTTGGCTTACTCAAGTACATTTTGGCAAACTGTAGTCTTGCTTTTTTATGTCTCTGTGTCAGCAGTGGGGTCCTCCTGGGTCTCCTGCCATAGCGTTTCATTTCATTTAAATGTCGACGGATAGTTCGCGCTGACACTGATGCTCCCTGAGCCTGCAGGACAGCTTGAATGTCTTTGGAACATGTTTGGGGCTGCTTATCCACCATCCGGACTATTCTGCGTTGCAATCTTTCATCAATTTTCCTCATCCGTCCACGACCAGGGAGATTAGCTACAGTGCCATGGGTTGCAAACTTCTTGATAATGTTGCGCACTGTGGACAAAGGCAAATCTAGTTCTCTGGAGATGGACTTGTAACCTTGAGATTGTTGATATTTTGCCACAATTTTGGTTCTCAGGTCCTCAGACAGTTCTCGTCTCCTCTTTCTGTTGTCCATGCTTAGTGTGGCACAGACAGACACACAATGCAAAGGTTAAGTGAACGTCTCTCCTTTTTATCTGCTTTCAGGTGTGATTTCTATATTGCCCACACCTGTTACTTGCCCCAGGTGAGTTTACAGGAGCATCACATGCTTGTAACATTCTTATTTATCCGCAGTTGTGAAAGGGTGCCAATACTTTTGTCCAGCCCATTTTTGGAGGTTTGTGTGACATTATGTCGAATTTGCTTTCTTTCCTCCCTTTTTTTGTTTTGTCCCAATACACACAAAGGGAATAAACATGTGTATAGCAAAACATGTGTTAATGCAATACGTTTCGTGAGAAATACATGATTTCCTGGAGAAATATCAAGGGTGCCAACAATTTCGGCCATGACTGTATATTATATGTAGTATTATTATTATTATATGTGTTATATCACTGTGTATTATTATATGTATTATATATCATATATTATATGTATTATTATTATTATATATCTTATGTATTATTATTATTATATGTATTATATATCTTCTGTATCATATATTACATTTATTATATCACTTATGTATTATTATTATTATTATATATCTTATGTATTATTAATATTATTATTAGTATTATATCACTTTTGTATTATAATTATTATTATATGTATTATATATCTTATGTATCATATATTATATGTATTATGTATCTTCTGTATCATATATTATATGTATTATGTATCTTCTGTATCATATATTATATGTATTATATATCTTCTGTATCATATATTATATGTATTATGTATCTTCTGTATCATATATTACATTTATTATATCACTTATGTATTATTATTATTATATGTATTATTATATGTATTATATCACTTATGTATTATTATTATTATTATATGTATTATATCACTTATGTAGTATTATTATTTTTATTATATGTATTCTATATCTTATGTATTATTATTATTATATGTATTATTATATGTATTATATATATTATGTATCATATATTATATGTATTATATCACTTATGTATTATTATTATTATTATATGTATTATATCACTTATGTATCATTATTATTATGTGTATTATATATCTTCTGTATCATATATTATATGTATTATATCACTTATGTAGTATTATTATTTTTATTATATGTATTCTATATCTTATGTATTATTATTATTATGTGTATTATATATCTTATGTATCATATATTATATGTATTATATATCTTATTATAATATTATATATTATATATTACATCGAATATCACATGTATCTAACCCCTAACCTTTTAAAATCTCTCATTTTTGATACTATGTCTAAGTAATTTCTGACTGTTGATCGACCTCTTTGTTTACATCACTAGAATGGATCCCAAACTGTGTCCACTGCTAAAGCCGGCCATACGCGGGTCGAATTCCGAACGAATGTTCTTTAGAAAATCAGAAATTTTGTGCGTTTTGTAATCCGATGGCGCCGCCGTGGATTTCGAAATTCAATCAACCAAGCCTTCAATTTCTCCTCCTGTTGCGACAGAAAAGAATTTTCATGGCCAAGAATTTTCTTCTCTTTCCATGTCACAGCTTTCTATTACTCGCACGATTCTCCCATCATTGGTTCGAAATTAGTTAGTTTTTCAAAAAATTTCCAACACGCCCGATCACTCAAATTCGATGGTCACATGAAAACCGGCAGTTTCTGTAGCCCACTAATATTACGAAATTTGAAACGAAAAATCTTAGAAAAGATTTTCAAAAGAAAATTCTTTTGGAATTTTACCCGTGTATGGCTGGCTTTAATTTGCGGATATAGTGAAAACGGGGTCCGGGGAGAGCGGATATAGTGAATGCAGGGTCCGGGGAGAGCGGATATAGTGAATGCGGGGTCCGGGGAGAGCGGATATAGTGAATGCGGGGTCCGGGGAGAGCGGATATAGTGAATGCAGGGTCCGGGGAGAGCGGATATAGTGAATGCGGGGTCCGGGGAGAGCGGATATAGTGAATGCGGGGTCCGAGGAGAGCGGATATAGTGAATACGGGGTCCGGGGAGAGCGGATATAGTGAATGCGGGGTCCGGGGAGAGCGGAAATAGTGAATGCGGGGTCCGGGGAGAGCGGATATAGTGAATGCGGGGTCCGGGGAGAGCGGATATAGTGAATACGGGGTCCGGGGAGAGCGGATATAGTGAATGCGGGGTCCGGGGAGAGCGGAAATAGTGAATGCGGGGTCCGGGGAGAGCGGATATAGTGAATGCCACCAGGACACCACCCCGCCCACCATTAACATAAAGTGGTTGTAAATCCTTTCATATACCCAGTGATGTGACCGGCCACAGAGATACACAGAGATGAAACAAATCCTCCAACCTAATTTGTACCTTTTTATCTGCAGTCTTTTCTTTTCTACATCCGTTCAAAGTCCAGAATTTATAAAGCTAGTCAGAGCTGTCTGAAAAAAAGTGGACGTAGAGCTGAATATACACTCTGTAGAGCTCAGTGAGGAGAGCTCTGAGAGCTGATTGGAGGGGAAGAGACACACCCCTCCTCCACACAGCTCACAGAGCTGAGGCTGTCAATCAAGCTGAAGCTCCCTGCCCTGTCACCATTTTTCTCTTGGTGTCAGGAAAACTTATATGGTGTCAGGAAAACCTACGACAGCAGAGGAAGGAGGCAGCAGACAGAAATGGCACTCAGTGCTCTGGACTGAGACAAGTACACACTATAGAAGGATAGGCTTTGTTCATATTTATGGGCAGCACAGTGGCTAAATGGTTAGCACTTCCACCTGGCAGTACTCAGGTCGTTGGTTTGAATCCCAACTACAGCACCACCTGCCTGGAGTTTACTTGTTCTCCGTGGGTTTCCTCCAGGTATTCTGGTTTCCTCCCACACTCCAAAGACATGCTGGGATTTTAATTGGCTCCTGTCTAAATTGTCCCTAGTATAGGAATGTGAGCTATGGACCTTAGATTGTACGCTCCTCGGGGGCGGGGACTGCTGTGAATGTACAATATATATGTAAAGCTCTGTATAAACTGATGGCGCTATGTAAATATCTGTAATGAATAAATATTATTTCATGTCTTTAAGAAATGAGAGAGCAGAATCATATTGTTAACCTGGATGTGAACCCCAACGATGAACCATTTGCTCCCTTTCGGTCTATTGGCCATATTAGTTCAGTGTCATTGGCCCAATCTAGGCCAGCGGCCATACATATCACAAGTGATCCTAATCCTTTGCCTGGGGGCAGGGAATGCTCTGGCGCAGCTGATTGGACCAGCAGGGATGGGATCACAGCCTTTCAGACCGAACCCATCTCACCCCCTGCAGAATCGATCCTTGGGACTACATTGGGAACCTACCGGCTGTTGGTTTCCTGGCCTCGGCACCGCGACCCGACATACCTGGATGTACTGATACTCGTTAGCATGAAAAAATCTATCCGATGACAGGTCCACTTTGAGTGACGGCGGCTCATTGAGACGAAGATGGACAACGTTCATTGGACGCCAACTGACCCCCCCACACCCCCAACTTAGACGGACAACGTTCATTGGACGCCAACTGACCCCCCCACACCCCCAACTTAGACGGACAACGTTCATTGGACGCCAACTGACCCCCCCACACCTCCAACTTCGACGGACAACGTTCATTGGACGCCAACTGACCCCCCCACACCTCCAACTTCGACGGACAACGTTCATTGGACGCCAACTGACCCCCCCACACCTCCAACTTAGACGGACAACGTTCATTGGACGCCAACTGACCCCCCCACATCCCCAACTTAGACGGACAACATTCACTGGATGCCAGCTGACACCCCCAACTAGACGGACAAGGTTCATTGGACGCCAACTGACCCCCCCACACCCCCAACTTAGACGGACAACATTCATTGGACGCCGACTGACCCCCCCCCCACATCCCCAACTTAGACGGACAACGTTCATTGGACACCAACTGACCCCCCACACCCCCAACTTAGACGGACAACGTTCATTGGACGCCAACTGACCCCCCACACCTCCAACTTAGACGGACAACATTCATTGGACGCCGACTGACCCCCCCCCCCACATCCCCAACTTAGACGGACAACGTTCATTGGACACCAACTGACCCCCCCACACCCCCAACTTAGACGGACAACGTTCATTGGACACCAACTGACCCCCCCACACCCCCAACTTAGACGGACAACGTTCATTGGATGCCAACTGACCCCCCCACACCCCCAACTTAGACGGACAATGTTCATTGGACACCAACTGACCCCCACACATCCAACTTCGACGGACAACGTTCATTGGACGCCAACTGACCCCCCCACACCCCCAACTTAGACGGACAACGTTCATTGGACGCCAACTGACCCCCCCACACCCCCAACTTAGACGGACAACGTTCATTGGACGCCAAGTGACCCCCCCACACCCCCAACTTAGACGGACAATGTTCATTGGACAATAACTGACCCCCCACACCCCCAACTTAGACAGACAAGGTTCATTGGATGCCAACTGACCCCCCCACACCTCCAACTTAGACGGACAACGTTCATTGGATGCCAACTGACCCCCCCACACCCCCAACTTAGACGGACAACGTTCATTGGACACCAACTGACCCCCCCACCCCCAACTTAGACGGACAACGTTCATTGGACGCCAACTGACCCCCCCACACCCCCAACTTAGACGGACAACGTTCATTGGACGCCAACTGACCCCCCCACACCCCCAACTTAGACGGACAACGTTCATTGGACGCCAAGTGACCCCCCCACACCCCCAACTTAGACGGACAACGTTCATTGGACACCAACTGACCCCCCCACACCCCCAACTTAGACGGACAACGTTCATTGGACGATAACTGACCCCCCACACCCCAAACTTAGACGGACAAGGTTCATTGGATGCCAACTGACCCCCCCACACCTCCAACTTAGATGGACAACGTTCATTGGATGCCAACTAACCCCCCCACACCCGCAACTTAGACGGACAACGTTCATTGGATACCAACTGACCCCCCCCCCCACACCCCCAACTTAGACGGACAACATTCATTGGACGCCAACTGACCCGCCCCCCACACCCCAACTTGAAGGGCAATTCGGCTCATCGGCATCCCCGCCTGGACCATTCACAGATTATTGACGCGGCTAACAAAGGCAGAGGGCTAGAAGACAACTCTGAGCGCGAGCGCACTCGGCGCAGACACTCATGAAACATTCAAAGGCGGCACTTGTTAAATTTAATTGGGAGAAACCTGATTCACTGTCGAACGGCGCGGCTTGTTGGCTTTTACTTAAGAAGCCGAGTGACAAGGTAGTCTGTGTTTACTTTCCAGCGCTTACCCTCCCGCGCCCCCCTCCTCCCCCCATCCGCGTTCAATGGCCTATTCTCTAAATTATTCAGCACATTATCAAGCTCAGTCACCTGCCTGGGAGAGATTACTAATCACACTCCATATCGCTCCTCAGGCACCGCCAGGAGCCCCCGACCGCCGGAGGAGAACGCCATCGCAACTAATAAATCAAACCCCGCCAAAGACAATAATTAGCCCTGAAAGCTGTACGCGCGACGGTACCGGCGGGTAGAGCTGTGTCGGCAGGCCTTGGGGCCCCCCGGTGAAAAGTCTGGCATGGAAACTTTCCAGGGCCCATGTTCATCCTCCAAGATGCTTTGTTTGGTGCAGTTTCACTTTCACTAACAGGTCTGCTCCCCACCCCCACTCTGTGAGCAGACAGTGAACGGAGAAGCAGCAGATTGATGAGCTCATTTCTCTGTCATTTTGCTCTCTCCTCCTATCAGCATGTCCCTTGCACTGCGGCACAGCTGACTGGCTCCTTTGTTTGGTGCAGTTTCACTTTCACTTGCAGGTCTCCTCCCCACCCCCACTCTGTGAGCAGACAGAATGAGCTCATTCCTCTGTCATTTTGCTCTCTCCTCCTATCAGCATGTCCCTTGCACTGCGGCACAGCCGACTGGCTCCTTTGTTTGGTGCAGTTTCACTTTCACTTGCAGGTCTCCTCCCCACCCCCACTCTGTGAGCAGACAGAATGAGCTCATTCCTCTGTAATTTTGCTCTCTCCTCCTATCAGCATGTCCCTTGCACAGATGATTGGCTCCTTTGTTTGGTGCAGTTTCACTTTCACTTACAGGCCTCCTCCCCACCCCCACTTTGTGAGCAGACAGAATGAGCTCATTCCTCTGTCATTTTGCTCTCTCCTCCTATCAACATGTCCCTTGCACTGCGGCACAGCTGATTGGCTTCTTTGTTTGGTGCACTTTCACTTTCACTTGCAGGTCTCCTCCCCTCCCCCACTCTGTGAGTAGACAGTTAATGGAGAAGCAGCAGACTGATTGGCTCATGTTTCTGTCACTCTGCTCTCTCCTATCAGCATGGTCTCTGCACTGCAGCACAACTAATTGGATCCCTTGTGATGCTTTGGTTCAGTTTCACTTTCACTTACAGGTCTCCTCCCCTCCTCCACTCTGTGAGCAGACAGAATGAGCTCATTCCTCTGTCCTTTTACTCTCTCCTCCTATCAGCATGTCCTTTGCACTGCGGCACAGCTGATTGGCTCCATTGTTTGGTGCAGTTTCACTTTCACTTACAGGTCTCCTCCCCACCCCCACTCTGTGAGTAGACAGTGAATGGAGAAGCAGCAGACTGATTGACTCTCTTTCTGACTCTCTGTTTCAGTCACTCCGCTCTCTCCTCCTATCAGCATGTTCTCTGCACTGCAGCACACTTAATTGGAACCCTTGTGATGCTTTGGTGCAGTTTTCTCACTCCGGCCACGCCCTCTGACACGTTTCACCCTGCCCCTCGGGGGCTTGGTCACAGAAGCTAGCCTCTATGGCCAAGCACCCCCAATGGGCGGGGCAAAACACATCAGTGGGTGTGGCCAGAAGTGACAGCTGAGGCCGGATAAGAGCACACACCTCTTTCTGTTTGACTCCTGGGGATCGGTTAAGCGGCTCCACCCCTCCCCTCATCCCTTTAGCTGCTACATCTGCAGAACAGCTTGTTCTGTTGAAAAACAACAGATTTACTGGCAGGGTCACCAGGTGAAACTAAGGGAAAGAAAGTCTAAAAAAGAAAACTAATGCAGCCTTCAGATATAAGAAATGTTTGATTTCGGGATTAATACCGCTTTAACCACTTCCCGTCCGGCCGTTATATATAAATGGCCAAACAGAGGCAGTGCAGGGGCGGGTTGCCGTTCATAAACGGCGCCGCCATTTTGGATTGTGTGCGCTCCCTGGGACCGATTGTTGTACGGGACCTCTGTGTGAGCTCCCGAGCATGTGATCACTGATTGGCCAATCAGTGATCACATGAATAGGTGTAAGCAAGATGTCACTTCTGACATCATCGCTTACTACGTGTGAAATCTGTGAATGATCACAGAGATCACATGGTACAGGGCCATTTGCAACAGCCTAGTACCATGTGACAAGCTTTGACCAATCACAGCTCACTCAGTATTTCTCAATGGCTGCAGGAATGCAGCCAGAGAGGAGAAATGATTGCTTTGGGTGTAAAAGCAATCAGTGTAAAAAAAAAAAAAATGTTCATCACCCCCCACAAGTAGTACAGTGTCACCATGGTGATACTACTGCTAGGGTGACAGTATGTTAAAAATAATAATAATAATATAAAAAAATGTAAAAAATAATTTAAAAAAAATTATAAATTTTGGTTATAAACTAATTTGGGTTATTTTTTTTTTACTAAAAAGATAACTGAATACATTTTGGCCAAGATTCATGAAGAAAGATTATTTATTTGCAAAATTTTATTTAAAAAAAAACCACTTTTTTCGTTTATATAGTAAAAAAAAATAAAAATCCCAGCGGTGAATAAATACCACCAAAATAAAGATTTATCTCTCTCAAAAAATGCTAAAAAATTAATCTGGGTACAGTGTTGCATGACCGCGCAATTGTCATTGAAAGTGTGATAGCGCTGAGAGCTGAAAATTGGCCTGGGGGCAGGAAGGTGGTGAAAGGGTCCGGATTGGAAGGAGGGGAAAGTGTCCGGACTGGAAGGGGGGGAAAGTGTCCGGACTGGAAGGGGGGGAAAGTGTCCGGACTGGAAGGGGGGGAAAGTGTCCGGACTGGAAGGGGGTGAAAGTGTCCGGACTGGAAGGGGGTGAAAGTGTCCGGACTGGAGGGGGGGGGAAGTGTCCCGACTGGAAGGGGGGGAAAGTGTCCCGACTGGAAGGGGGGGAAAGTGTCCCGACTGGAAGGGGGGGGGAAAGTGTCCGGACTGGAAGGGGGGGAAAGTGTCCCAACTGGAAGGGGGTGAAAGTGTTCGGACTGGAAAGGGGGGAGAAGTGTCCAGACTGGAAGGGGGGGAAAGTGTCCGGACTGGAAGGGGGTGAAAGTGTCCGGACTGGAAGGGGGTGAAAGTGTCCCGACTGGAAGGGGGGGAAAGTGTCCCGACTGGAAGGGGGGGAAAGTGTCCGGACTGGAAGGGGGTGAAAGTGTCCGGACTGGAAGGGGGTGAAAGTGTCCCGACTGGAAGGGGGGGAAAGTGTCCCGACTGGAAGGGGGGGGGGGAAAGTGTCCGGACTGGAAGGGGGGGAAAGTGCCCCAACTGGAAGGGGGTGAAAGTGTTCGGACTGGAAAGGGGGGAGAAGTGTCCAGACTGGAAGGGGGGGAAAGTGTCCGGACTGGAAGGGGGGAAAGTGTCCGGACTGGAAGGGGGGGAAAGTGTCCGGACTGGAAGGGGGGGAAAGTGTCCGGACTGGAAGGGGGTGAAAGTGTCCGGACTGGAAGGGGTGAAAGTGTCCCGACTGGAAGGGGGTGAAAGCGTCCGGACTGGAAGGGGGGGAAAGTGTCCCGACTGGAAGGGGGGGAAAGTGTCCGGACTGGAAGGGGGTGAAAGTGTCCGGACTGGAAGGGGTGAAAGTGTCCCGACTGGAAGGGGGTGAAAGCGTCCGGACTGGAAGGGGGGGAAAGTGTCCGGACTGGAAGGGGGGGAAAGTGTCCGGACTGGAATGGGGGGAAAGTGTCCGGACTGGAAGGGGGGGAAAGTGTCCGGAATGGAAGGGGTGGAAAGTGTCCGGACTGGAAGGGGGGGAAAGTGTCCCAACTGGAAGGGGGTGAAAGTGTTCGGACTGGAAAGGGGGGAGAAGTGTCCAGACTGGAAGGGGGGGAAAGTGTCCGGACTGGAAGGGGGTGAAAGTGTCCGGACTGGAAGGGGGTGAAAGTGTCCCGACTGGAAGGGGGGGAAAGTGTCCCGACTGGAAGGGGGGGAAAGTGTCCGGACTGGAAGGGGGTGAAAGTGTCCGGACTGGAAGGGGGTGAAAGTGTCCCGACTGGAAGGGGGGGAAAGTGTCCCGACTGGAAGGGGGGGGGGAAAGTGTCCGGACTGGAAGGGGGGGAAAGTGCCCCAACTGGAAGGGGGTGAAAGTGTTCGGACTGGAAAGGGGGGAGAAGTGTCCAGACTGGAAGGGGGGGAAAGTGTCCGGACTGGAAGGGGGGAAAGTGTCCGGACTGGAAGGGGGGGAAAGTGTCCGGACTGGAAGGGGGGGAAAGTGTCCGGACTGGAAGGGGGTGAAAGTGTCCGGACTGGAAGGGGTGAAAGTGTCCCGACTGGAAGGGGGTGAAAGCGTCCGGACTGGAAGGGGGGGAAAGTGTCCCGACTGGAAGGGGGGGAAAGTGTCCGGACTGGAAGGGGGTGAAAGTGTCCGGACTGGAAGGGGTGAAAGTGTCCCGACTGGAAGGGGGTGAAAGCGTCCGGACTGGAAGGGGGGGAAAGTGTCCGGACTGGAAGGGGGGGAAAGTGTCCGGACTGGAATGGGGGGAAAGTGTCCGGACTGGAAGGGGGGGAAAGTGTCCGGAATGGAAGGGGTGGAAAGTGTCCGGACTGGAAGGGGGTGAAAGTGTCCGGACTGGAAGGGGGGAAAGTGTCCGGACTGGAAGGGGGGGAAAGTGTCCGTACTGGAAGGGGAGGAAAGTGTCCGGACTGGAAGGGGGGGAAAGTGTCCGGACTGGAAGGGGGGGAAAGTGTCCGGACTGGAAGGGGGGGAAAGTGTCCGGACTGGAAGGGGGGGAAAGTGTCCGGACTGGAGGGGGGGGGGGGAAGTGTCCCGACTGGAAGGGGGGGAAAGTGTCCCGACTGGAAGGGGGGGAAAGTGTCCGGACTGGAAAGGGGAGGAGTGTCCGGACTGGAAGGGGGAGGAGTGTACGGACTGGGAGTGGTTACGTCTGTTTTCATTGAGTCTAATATGCCTGTTGGTAGTTCGCACACCCAGTAAAGTAGATGTAATCCCGAATGCTGCAAATTGGAGTCAATCCTCCTTCGATTTCCTTCTCTGCATAGATGCATTCAAATTTTAATGTCACTTCAAAAGTGTTTTTCAATATTTCTGTACCTGCAGGTTTCACTAACATGATCCCCGGAGATCCTGGCATGAAGGTCCTTGTTCACCAGCTTCTTGTCATAGGGTGACAGCCCTTTATCCCCGCCTTCCAGTTTGACATCTGTGTTGTCACCCTGTCACACAGGTTTCTAATGGAGACCACAAGTGGCCACTTTGACACACACTACACAGGCTTGGTCCACTATTGACACCTGCAGGAAAGTCGCCATGAGAAACGCCATTCAGCCATCCTTGAGGTGCATGCAGACAGGAAGTGGCTGCAAAGAGGCTGCAGGATATCAGCAACACTGAACTGTAAAAATGAGGACTTAAAATAAATCGGAATTGTTTTTGATACACAAATGAAATATCGCTCCGTGCCGAAGTTGATTTGCATCGACTTTTTTAGACACAGATAAGGAAGGTGCGATTATGCTTCGCCTCGCATCGCTAAAAGGTAAGAGGCAGGAAAGTGGAACGAATGGGAGAAGAGTTGGCGGCGGATCATGTGATGTACTTTTGCCCTCAGTTTTGTTCTATTGACACATTTCAAATGAGGAAGCGAAAGAGAACATGAAGATGGCAAAAGGTCTCTGCGTACAGCTATGGAGAACAGGAGCTCCCTAAGAGGACCGGTCACAGAGAGTGCTACATGCACAGCTGGGGCCCCCAATAGAGACTGCCACTGCCCATCTCCTGGAAGCGTTGCCAGTGGGCCCCTCTGCCACGTCATACACAGAGAGATACCCGCCACGGAAATCAGTCTAGCATTGTATGGGGGGCTTGTCATCAGGACTTAAATCCTAACTCAGGCCTCCCCTTCAGTCTTGCACAGGTGTATCGGCTCCTCCCCTCCAGTCTTGCACAGGTGTTCCGGCTCCTCCCCTCCAGTCTTGCACAGGTGTATCGGCTCCTCCCCTCCAGTCTTGCACAGGTGTATCGACTCCTCCCCTTTAGTCTTGCACAGGAGTACTGACTCCTCCCCTCCAGCCTTGCACAGGTGTATCAGCTCCTCCCCTTTAGTCTTGCACAGGTGTACTGACTCCACTCCTTCAGTCTTCCACAGGTGTACTGGCTCCTCCCCTTCAGTCTTGCACAGGTGTACCGGCTCCTCCCCTCCAGTCTTGCACAGGCGTACCGGCTCCTCCCCTCCAGTCTTGCACAGGCATACCAGCTCCTCCCCTTCAGTCTTGCACAGGCGTACCGGCTCCTCCCCTCCAGTCTTGCACAGGCATACCAGCTCCTCCTCTATAGTATTGCACAGGTGTTTCGTCATACACAGAGAGGTACCCGCCACGGAAATCGGTCTAGCACTGTATGGGGGACTTGACAGTCATAAGGACTTAAATCCTCCCTCCGGCCTACTCTTCAGTCTTCCACAGATGTACTGGCTCCTCCCCTTCAGTCTTGCACAGGTGTATCGGCTCCTCCCCTTCAGTCTTGCACAGGTGTACCGGCTCCTCCCCTTCAGTCTTGCACAGGTGTACCGGCTCCTCCCCTTCAGTCTTGCACAGGTGTTCCGGCTCCTCCCCTCCAGTCTTGCACAGGTGTATCGGCTCCTCCCCTCCAGTCTTGCACAGGTGTACCAACTCCTCCCCTCCAGTCTTGCACAGCTGTACTGGCTCCTCCCCTTCAGTCTTCTACAGGTGTACTGGCTCCTCCCCTTCAGTCTTGCACAGGTGTACCGGCTCCTCCCCTTCAGTCTTGCACAGGTGTACCGGCTCCTCCCCTTCAGTCTTGCACAGGTGTACCGGCTCCTCCCCTTCAGTCTTGCACAGGTGTACCGGCTCCTCCCCTTCAGTCTTGCACAGGCGTACCAGCTCCTCCTCTATAGTATTGCACAGGTGTTTCGGCTCCTCTCCTTCAGTCTTGCACAGGTGTACCAGCCCCTCCCCTTCAGTCTTGCACAGGTGTACCGGCTCCTCTCTTGGCCTGAAAATTCCTACTCTGACTTCACTGCACACTGTGAGCTTTTCACAATGTGCATTAGAAGCTGCAGCAAGTCAGACAGAGCTCCGCATCATTTCCTGGCTGGAGGATGTCCAGCATCATCTAACCCATTCTTCCCCAGCTTTGGTGTCCCTGCCCCACCCCTTTCATTCATTGAATTTCATGCCTAGGAACGCCTTCCTTCTGACTGGCATCCACCCATATAGGCATTTTACATTTGCATAACTCCTCCCAAGAACCATCCCACTGCTTGCATCAGGATTGAGGACTCTGGAGAGGAGTACAGCCCTTTCCACCAGCCATGACCTGCATCCATTGCCGAAACAAGAACAGAACCCCTCCCACTTCCAGCAAGTCTGTGTTTTTGCTAGTGTCCTTATGTGATGAATGTTGTCTGTCTACTGAAAGAAACCTACCGCCTTTAAATTCTGTATTCTATTCTCAAGATTCTTCTGTCGAGATTTGTTACTGCTCCATAGCTACTGCAGTCCCTTCTCCGCAGCTTTCTGGATTGGTTAAGTCCTTGGCTGAGCTTTGATTGCCCGTACCCAGACCCTGCCAAGAAGAAGGTAAGGGGCCAACCTGTAACGTAACTCCGGTCACTGGATGCTGTGTGGTCGCTCAGCTTGGCATCATGTTGAGTTAGCCAAAGGGTGCTATACAAGTCTAGGACTATGGTCCACTGGAGAGAGCCCTGTCCCCAAAGACTCCTTTATGAGCCCAATGTGCTCGCACTCCAATGGTGGCTTGTTGAGAAGCAGTGATGACTCCAGTGGAACTGCACACTCTGGCCCTATCCGTTTTCCCCATCCAAGGCATGGAAAATAGGCAGGTGGACTTTGTCAGCCATCAACATCTGAATCCAAAGGAAGGGGTTCTCCACCTGGAGGTGTTCCAAGCCCCTTGGCACAGGTGGGAAGACCAGACATAGAGTCAACAACAAACTGACCAGAAAAAAGAAGAGAGGGAGAGAAGCCCTCAATATGGAGGGGACTTTAAAGGCACCCTATCAACGCACAACAGAATTTGATAAAACAATAATTTTTATTAATTCGCATAAAGATGGTGGACGATGACATAACCACCAATGTAAAATTGTACATATTATACAGAGGCTTCCATAAAACCAAACAAAATTGTCATTAATGTCAAGTCCCGATGTTAGCCGGCGCGTCTCGCAGATCACATCATCAGGGACATCACGGTACTGTTTGAAAAGTTAAACAATTATTCTATCATACTAACAATTTTCATACATAAAAGAGGTTTTAACACATGACCGCAATTCAGAACAACAGTTTACCACCACATCAGTTGATAACCAATCACTGCTGATTCCTGAAAGGGCGCTGTATGTGAACTGAACAGGTTTGTGGCCAGGTCCACGTACCTCAGCTTTTTGCAGTGGCTGCTCTGGTGATTCTGTGAAATCAGTTCAACTTCATCTATGCCTTTCCTCCTCTTCTTCACAGGATCAAGAATGATGGCATTCTGATGGTCCTTGTTGCACCATACTGGCCCAGGAGGACATGGCAAATGGACAAACTCATGAAAGACTCTTCGTGGGTCCTTCCTGATTATCCAAACCTTCTGTCCCAAGGAACAATCCACCATCCTGCTTCACAGTTGCTAGCTTTAGCAGCATGGCTATTGATCCCCAGGATCTGAGGGACAAGGGCTTGATTTGGTCAACCCTACACTCAGCTCTAGCACCATGGCTATTGATCCCCAGGATCTGAGGGACAAGGGCTTGATTTGGTCAACCCTACACTCAGCTTTAGCACCATGGCTATTGATTTCCAGGATCTGAGGGACAAGGGCTTGATTTGGTCAACCCTACACTCAGCTTTAGCACCATGGCTATTGATCCCCAGGATCTGAGGGACAAGGGCTTGATTTGGTCAATCCCACACTCAGCTTTA
Organism: Staurois parvus; assembly: GCF_062004578.1. NCBI lineage: Eukaryota > Metazoa > Chordata > Amphibia > Anura > Ranidae > Staurois > Staurois parvus. Next base: position 305,154 of record NW_028319210.1, on the reverse strand, counting down.
GCAGCATGGCTATTGATCCCCAGGATCTGAGGGACAAGGGCTTGATTTGGCCAACCCCACACTCAGCTTTAGCACCATGGCTATTGATCCCCAGGATCTGAGAGACAAGGGTTTGATTTGGCCAACCCCACACTCAGCTTTAGCACCATGGCTATTGATCCCCAGGATCTGAGGGACAAGGGCTTGATTTGGTCAACCCCACACTCAGCTTTAGCAGCATGGCTATTGATCTCCAGGATCTGAGGGACAAGGGCTTGATTTGGTCAACCCCACACTCAGCTTTAGCAGCATGGCTATTGATCCCCAGGATCTGAGAGACAAGGGCTTGATTTGGTCAACCCCACACTCAGCTTTAGCAGCATGGCTATTGATCCCCAGGGTCTGAGGGACAAGGGCTTGATTTGGTCAACCCCACACTCAGCTTTAGCAGCATGGCTATTGATCCCCAGGATCTGAGGGACAAGGGCTTGATTTGGTCAACCCCACACTCAGCTTTAGCAGCATGGCTATTGATCCCCAGGGTCTGAGGGACAAGGGCTTGATTTGGTCAACCCCACACTCAGCTTTAGCAGCATGGCTATTGATCCCCAGGATCTGAGAGACAAGGGCTTGATTTGGTCAACCCCACACTCAGCTTTAGCAGCATGGCTATTGATCCCCAGGATCTGAGGGACAAGGGCTTGATTTGGTCAACCCTACACTCAGCTTTAGCAGCATGGCTATTGATCCCCAGGATCTGAGGGACAAGTGCTTGATTTGGTCAACCCCACACTCAGCTTTAGCAGCATGGCTATTGATCCCCAGGATTTAAGGGACAAGGGCTTGATTTGGTCAACCCTACACTCAGCTTTAGCAGCATGGCTATTGATCCCCAGAATCTGAGAGACAAGGGCTTGATTTGGTCAACCCCACACTCAGCTTTAGCAGCATGGCTATTGATCCCCAGGGTCTGAGGGACAAGGGCTTGATTTGGTCAACCCTACACTCAGCTTTAGCAGCATGACTATTGATCCCCAGGATCTGAGGGACAAGGGCTTGATTTGGTCAACCCTACACTCAAATGCAGCATTACACAGTATTACAGTGCAAGTTCAGGCCATTATTGACTGGTGACTGGGACACACTATACTAATAATTCACTTTATTTCTACCCTTACAATATCCACTGAACACCAGTACAGCTCACTTGTGTGAGGTCTGAATGAGCTGAACTGTGAGGAGAAAATGAAAGCTGAGATTTACCCGTCCTACCCGTCTCTGCGCTCCTCTCCTGTTTCCTATTTGTGGTTTCCTGTATAGCTGACAGCTGCAGTTTCACATTTAAACTTGTTACATGGATGAGGAATAGTAACAATGAAATTGTGTTGTCAGCCGTGTTATGTTTACAAGGCGTCTGCTCGCACTTTAATTATCATTTTTTTTTCATCACAAAGGTAGTTGTCCTCATGCCTCCTGTATTAAAGCATAAGTTCACCTTTTGGACAAAAATAATAAATGCACATTTGTTTTGCAGGTATAATAATATGCATTTATTATTTTTGTCCAAAGGAGCCTGGAAAGCCTTGTACCAGTGATCAGTAGATCCCTGATGCCATGCAGGTCTCCTGCAGACTGTCAGAGTATCTGCTTGACGTATGGGATGTACTGGATGTATGAGGTGTAGGGGATATATGGGGTGTAAAGGGATTTACGGGATGTATTGGATGTATGGGGTGTACTGGATGTATGAGGTGTAGGGGATGTAAAGGGATTTACGGGATGTATTGGATGTATGGGATGTATTGGATGTATGGGGTGTACTGGATGTATGAGGTGTAGGGGATATATATAGGTGTAAAGGGATGTACGGGATGTATTGGATGTACGGGGTGTACTGGATGTACAGGGTGTACGGGATGTACGGGGTGTAGGGGATGTACGGGGTGTAGGGGATGTATGGAGTGTAGGGTATGTATGGAGTGTAGGGTGTACGGGATGTACAGGGATGTCTGGGGTGTAGGGGATGTAGGGGGTGTAGGGTGTACGGGATGTAAAGGGCTGTCCGGGGTGTAGGGGATGTATGGGGTGTAGGGTGTACGGGATGTACAGGGATGTACTGGATGTATGAGGTGTATGGGATATATGGGGTGTAAAGGGATGTACGGGATGTATTGGATGTACGGGATATACTGGATGTACAGGGTGTACGGGATTTACGGGGTGTAGGGGATGTATGGGGTGTAGGGGATGTATGGGGTGTAAAGGGATGTACGGGGCGTACGGGATGTACAGGGTGTAGGGGATGTATGGGGTGTAGGGTGTACGGTATGTAAAGGGATGTCCGGGGTGTATGGGATGTAAGGGGGGAATGGCATGTATGGGGTGTACAAAATGTACGTGATGTACAGGGTGTACCGGATGTATGGGGTGTACCAAATCTATGGGGCATAGGGTGTACAAAGTGTAGGGGATGTTCGGGATGTATGGGGTGTAGGGTGCATGGGATGTACGGGATGTACGGGCTGAATGGGATGTACAGGGTGTACGGGATATATAGGATATACGGGGTGTACGGGATGTACAGGGTGTACGGGATATATAGGATATACGGGGTGTACGGGATGTACAGGGTGTACGGGATATATAGGATATACGGGGTGTACGGGATGTACAGGGTGTACGGGATGTATGGGGTGTACGGGATGTATGGGGTGTATGGCATGTACAGAGTGTATGGGATGTATGGGGTGTAGGCAGGGGTGGAATGACATCTCAAGGGGCCCCGGGCAATAGGGGATCATGGGGCCCCTGTGTCCTTGCCCAAACTCAAAAAAGCCTATGAAAAAGGTACCAGGGGCATCTCATGGGGCCCCCTACTGACCCCGGGCCCTTGGGCAGTGCCCGAGTTTCCAAAGGGTCAGTCCGCCCCTGGGTGTAGGGGATGTATAGGGTGTAGGGTGTATGGGGTGTACGGGATGTACGGGGTGTACGGGGTGTACGGGGTGTACGGGATGTACGGGGTGTATGACGTGGGGGCCACATTTCCACTGCTTCTGGTGTCACACTAATGAAAGTGATGAAATGTCAGCCCAAGAAGACAGCGCTAGGAAGACCATGGCTGAGTCAATGTTCACCTCACATGGAGGTATCTCCAAATGGTTAAAAATGTATCCCAGCTTGCAGAACAATGGTGTCCCAAGGCTGTGACCTGCGTCCCCGGACCAGAAAGACTTCTCCTTGATGTGATCCTGGACCAGCTGGGGATCGTGGCGCTCCGGAAGTAACGGCACTACAACCGGGAAAGAGCGCGAGTAGAACCTACAAACCTCCACTCAACACATACGCCTTCAGTAGAAGTTGCATGTCAGGATGGTAAGCAGATTCAGACTTAGGAGGTGGTGGGACAGTGGAGATCTTTCTGTCCAGTAACCAGCCTATAGATAGGCTCCCCTCCCTGGGGCCCCCTCCCAGGCTCCACAGTCCAGCCTTCTCTCAATCTATCTTCCACTCGACTCTCCTGCTGCTCAGGCTCCACCAAATGTAAGGGTTGTCCTTGGTCAGGGTTGTCCTTGGTCACCATGCCCGGCCTCCTGACTGGGGTTTGGCCAAGGTCCCTCAAACAGGCATATCTGGGCCTCCTTCCCTCCTCCACCTCTCTTCCAAAGAATTCTCTACCTTTCTGGAAGGGTGGAAGGCTCCAGAAGCCCTGACTAGTAGAGCCTCCCAGCCTTTCCTGAAGTGAACTCACTTCCTCACTCCCAGGCCGACTCATCCCAGGCTGCTACTTTGGCTAAAAAAAAAATAACAAAGCCTATCTACCTAGAGGGAGCTACACTTGCTTTACACCACATTCTGACTTCTGCACCATCACCAACCTTCCAAGACCTCTGTATTTTTCTAGCTTCTTCATTCTTCAGCTTTCGAATCCATAGAAAGTGATGAATATATACGTGTACCATGTGTACCAGATGTATGTTCCACACTTTTGTATGTACCCTTCATATGCAGACAAGCACAATCAGTGTAAACAGTGATATGGTGCTATTCCTCCCACTGACACCAATGATGGGGCACTATTCCTCCCACTGACACCAATGATGGGGCACTATTCCTCCCACTGACACCAATGATGGGGTGCTATTCCTCCCACTGACACCAATGATGGGGCACTATTCCTCCACTGACACCAATGATGGGGCATTATTCCTCCCACTGATACCAGTGATGGGGCACTATTCCTCCCACTGACACCAATGATAGGACACTATTCCTCCAACTGACACCAATGATGGGACACTATTCCTCCCACTGATACCAATGATGGGGCACTTCTCCTCCCACTGACACCAATGATGGGACACTATTCCTCCCACTGACACCAATGATGGAGCACTATTCCTCCCACTGACACCAATGATGGGACACTATTCCTCCCACTGACACCAATGATGGGGCACTATTCCTCCCACTGACACCAATGATGGGGTGCTATTCCTCCCACTGACACCAATGATGGGGCACTATTCCTCCCACTGACACCAATGATGGGGCACTATTCCTCCCACTGATACCAATGATGGGGCACTATTCCTCCCACTGATACCAATGATGGGGCACTATTCCTCCCACTGATACCAATGATGGGGCACTATTCCTCCCACTGACACCAATGATGGAGCACTATTCCTCCCACTGATACCAATGATGGGGCACTATTCCTCCCACTGACACCAATGATGGGGCACTATTCCTCCACTGACACCAACGATGCGGCATTATTCCTCCCACTGATACCAGTGATGGGGCACTATTACTCCCACTGACACCAATGATGGGGCACTATTCCTCCCACTGACACCAATGATAGGACACTATTCCTCCAACTGACACCAATGATGGGACACTATTCCTCCCACTGATACCAATGATGGGGCACTTCTCCTCCCACTGACACCAATGATGGGACACTATTCCTCCCACTGACACCAATGATGGAGCACTATTCCTCCCACTGACACAAATGATGGAGCACTATTCCTCCCACTGACACCAATGATGGGACACTATTCCTCCAACTGACACCAATGATGGGGCACTATTCCTCCCACTGACACCAATGATGGGGCACTATTCCTCCCACTGACACCAATGATGGGGCACTATTCCTCCCACTGA